>NC_045555.1:23759759-23841165 GCF_009769535.1 Thamnophis elegans | reverse complement strand
TATCCATCATTCTTCTCCCTCTCTCCTCCCTCTCCCTACCCTTTCTTCCCTCTGTCATCCTTCGCTTCTCTATTTCCTCTCTCCTTCTCCTCTCTCCCCTTCCACTCCTCATTTCTCTCCTCTCTCCCTGCCTCTCTCCTATCCCTTCTTTTCCCTTACCTCTCCCCTCTGCTTCACACTCTTCATGTCATTTACTTGGTGTATTTCAGCTTCTGAGCGAGCTCCTTTATGTTGATTATTTATAATTCCTTTTCAGTATACATATTTAATTTTAACATGTATTCTCCTTCTTTAAAAATAAATAGAATAAAGAAGTATACATATATAGTCATTGTGCTTTTAATCCCCCCCACTCCAAGCCTAATTTTGGCCGAGATGTAGACCTAGTTACAATTCCCAGCTATTCTCATCATTATATTTATATAATTATGCATCCTTACACACCCCCAATTTGTGATTCTGTCTTTAAATCTCAATAGATTGAACCAGTTCTATCGGCAGTGCCGCCATCTTATGTTTTGCTTCTGCGCATGTGCACAGCGCGCCCCTAAGCAAATTGGCAGTAACAGAAGCCGGAACCCACCCCTGCTACCTACCTACCTACTTACCTACCTACCTATTCATTGAACTATATAAACTTTTTCCTTAGTCCACATTTCAGGAACCTCATGGGAAAGTGGACCTCAGCAGGCCCTCCCTAATTGACCTAAGCAAACAGTAACAGATTCTATTTTGGTTCCAAAAATTCAGCAGAATTTTTATATTCATTTTAACCACAGGTAGTCCTCCACTGACAACAGTTCATTTAATGACCGTTCAAAGTTCAAAGTCAAAGTTACTTGACTTATGACCATTTTACACACTTACGAACCTTGTAGCATCCCATGATCCCGTGCTCAAAATTCAAAATACTTGGCCACTGGTTCATACTTAGGACTGTTGCTGTCAAGTGATCCCCTTTGCGACCTTTTGACAAGCAAAATCATCGAGGAAGACATATTTGCTTAACAAATAGCTAGCTAACTTATCAACTGCAATGATCCACTTAACAACGGTGGCAAGAAAAGTCGTAAAATGGGACAAAACTCAAAATTAACAAATGTGGAATGAATAGAATGAGCTGGAAGGGACCTTGGAGGTCTTCTAGTCCAGACCTCTGCTCAAGCAGGAGACCCTATACCATTTCAGATAAGTGACTGTTTAGTCTGTTCTTAAAAACCTTCAGTGATGAAGCACCTACAACTTCTGAAGGGGAGCTGTTTCCACTGGTTAATTGCCCTCACTTTTAGGAAGTTTCTTCTTATTTCCAGGTTGCTTGTCTCCTTGATTAGTTTCCTCCCATGTTTTGCTGTCCCTCTGGTGCTTTAGGGAAATATTTTCGCTTCTTCTTTGTGGAAAAGTGCTATCATGTCCCCTAATTCTTCTTTTCTTTAGACTCGCCAAGCCCAAATGCTGCAGCCGTTCTTCATAGGTTTTAGTCTCCAGGCCCTTGATCATAGTTGCTCTTCTCTGAACTTTTTTAGATGTCTCCAGCGGTGGGATGCAACTGATTTAACAACCGGTTTAGTGAGCTTTGCGCTCGCCCGCAGCATTAAAAAATCACCCATTTTAAGCTTAAAAACTTACCATATTTTGGGAGTATAAGATGCACCGGAGTATAAGGCGCACCAAGGTTTTGAAGAGGCATTTAAAAAAAAAATTCACTCTGCAAACCTCCCAAAAATAGCCCCGTTTTTTTTAACGGGCATGACTAGCCCTTAGGAGGCTTGTAGAGTGCTCCTGGGCAGGGGGATGAGCAAATAAGGCCTGTTTCTGCTAAAACAGGCCCTTTTTGTCAAAACAAAGAGCATGAATAGCCCTTAGAAGGCCTCTAGAATGCCCCTGGGGGCTGGAGGGAGGAGGAATTGAGCAAATTGAGCCATTTTTTGCTCATGTCTGCCCTCCCCAACCCCCAGGAGCTCTCTGAAAGCCCCCTAAAGGCTATGCATGGCCATTTTGGTGAAGGGGCGGGGTTTCAGGAGGCAAAAAATGCTGTATTCAGTGTATCAGACACACCCAGATTTTCATACTCTTTTTTGAAGTGAAAAAATGCATCTTATACTCCAAAAAATACGGTACCTTCTATGTCAGCACCAGTGAACAAAACAGCTGTTGCATGGCAGTCCACTGTGGCACACAAATTGGCTGAGCTAAAAAACCAGGGAAATATAGGACAGGAAAGGGGAGGGATGGGTGGTCGGGCCGGACCAACTGCTCACCGGAACTACCGGTTTACCCGAACCAGTCTGAACTGGCTGAATCCCACCCCTGGATGTCTCATTTAACAACAGAAATTTGGGTTCAACTGTGGTCATAAGCCAAGGACTCCTTGTATATTCCAGGATTGCATACTGGTACTAAGAAGACACAAAAACAGAATATCTGATCCACATGAAGGACATATGGTGCCCCTGGAAAAGTAGGGTTTGTTCTTAACGACGCCCACACAGATACATACAAGTACCCCTTGACTTATGACTACAACTTATCCCTAAAGTTCCATTGTTAACAATAATTACCTGTTGTGGCCTGGCAGGAGCCGTTGGCCACCAGGTGGCGGCAGAGCATTGGATCAGAGGGAGTGTTCAGGGAAAACATGGGAGTGGTTGCAGGATGCACCCTGTCGAAGGGATACTCATGGAAGGAACAACTGAGTACTTACAGGAGATAATTGCGAGCAGCTGTTGCTCATTGGGATCCTCTCCTGAGTATAAAGAGGCTGCTGGTGCCACACCCTGGTTGCAGAAGTCAACGTTCCGTTCCTGCTCTAGTGGTTGTTCTGTTTGCGTTCACACATCGAGAGAAGCTAACTTGGATAAGTGGCTTACAGTGTTTTGTGAGCTATAGGACTTTTGCCAGAGCTATTATCTTTGTTTATTCGGGCTTGCAGCCAACAAGAGCTTGGACTGATTAAAAGAAACCTTTTGAGTTACGTGGCTTTTGGCTTTCATTCCTGGACGGAGAAGGGGGGGTCAGAACAATTACTCACTAAAGCTGCATTACTATTAATCTTCTCATCGTTCCTCTACCCATCCTCCCACTTATGACTGCACATTGTTTGTATCCTTATGATTTACAGTATATTGATATTGATTGTTTCCCGATTGCTTATTTGTACCCTATGACTACCATTAAGTGTTGTACCTTAGGATTCTTGATGAATGTATCTTGTCTTTTTATGTATACTGAAAGCATTTGCACCAAAGACAAATTCCTTATGTGTTCAATCATACTTGGCCAATAAAGAATTGAATTCTATTCTATTCTATTCTATTCTATTCTGTTAAGTGTGTTAGTTGTTAAGAGAGCTTTTCCCCAATTTGTGTCTTTTTTGCCCCAGTAGTTAAATGAATCATGCATTCGTTAAGTGAATCTGGCTCTTTCCCGGTTGGCTTTGCTTGTCAGAAGCCAGCTGGGAAGGCCACCAATGGTGATCACGTGAATGGGAATGGAGATTTTGCAGTCCTTCCCCAATCACACCCACCAAGCCACGCCCACAGAACCGGTAGTAAAAAAATTGAATTTCACCACTGCAGAGGTGGTATTCAGCCAATTTTCTCCATCCGATGTAATGCGTGAGCACTGTGCATGCAGTGAGCACGCGCTCACATTTGCGAACTGGTAGGGAAGGTAAGTGAATCCCATCACTGAGTTGGACTACTTGCAGCCAGAGGCTGCTGGAAATTGTGTGAGCGCTTTGCTCCAGGACTTGCCATAATCCTGGGAGCGTTTGGGGGACAGTTGGAGCAATAAAGGGAAGTTTGAACCCACTGGCTGTGTTGCCTCTGTGCCTTTTTCGGGTCATCACAATTTGCCAGGCCATTCTGTCCTTGGTGGCTGGCTGATTCTGGCTTGGCATCTCTGGTTCTTGCCAAATTCCTCCCAGCATTTGTCTTCTCATTCCCATACCCAAGTTGTACTACCCTAAATTTCTTCCTCCCTCCCCTGCATCTTATGGCAAGATGCCAGTGAAGCACAGAAGCTGAAGCTGGGAGACCTGACAGTTCGGATATAAACAAATAAACAAGTAAACAAATTTTTCTTTGATGTGCACAAATAATGTAAGGTAAAGGTAAAGATTCCCCTTGCACATATGTGCTAGTTGTTCCCAACTCTAGTGGGCAGTGCTCATCTCCGTTTCAAAGCCAAAGAGCCAGCACTATCTGAAGACGACTTTGTGGTGATGTGGTCAGCATGACTAAATGCCAAAGTCGCACGGAACGCTGTTACCTTCCCACCAAAAGTAGTCCCTATTTTTCTACTTGCATTTTTACCTGATTTCAAACTGCTAGGTTGGCAGAAGCTGGGACAAGTAACGGGAGCTCACTCCATTATGTGGCGCTAAGTGAACTGCCTCACTTTCTGATCGACAAGCTCAGCGTCTTAGCCACTAAGCCACTTAGCTCTGTGTTATTGTATGTAGTTATTGTAATAGAGACAGAAGAATGCCAGTTCAAGAGAGTAGACCTATTTTTCAGAAAGACATAGAGCTTTTTCAAGATTAGGAATGACTTGGATTTCAAGAGACTTGGCTACTAAAATTTCCGAGGTAGAAATTTTACCGAATACCTTTGCAGACCATAATCCTGTGAGTCCAGTTGATAAAAAAAATCAATTTCTTTCAGGTGGAGAAGAAATGAAGCTGAAAAAAGGTGAAATTGTAGACGATTGCAAAAAGAAATTATTTTTTGAAATATTTAAATAAACACAGTGATATGAGAATAGTTTGGCATGCAAGTAATGCCTTTATCGGGGTTATCTGATGCAACAATCTGATCTTGAGAAAAAAATGGCAAGGGAAAACTGAAAACATTTGGATGCGGTAAAAAGAAAAGAAGAATTAGGGAATTTCCCAGGGAGCACAAATACCTCTTGACAAATTAAGATTTTACAGCAACAGTTATCTGTGTTACTAACAAGAAATGGAAAATTTGAATTTGTGAATAAACCAGGGAAATGACTGTCTTATAAATTCAGAAAAGATAAAGAAAAGCAAATAATATTGAATTACAAGTGGGAGATACTGAATTAACTGAAAATACGGTGGAACAAAAAATAATTTTTTTATCAATATTATTCTAATCTGTGTAAAGACATGATATTATGTTGGCAAATAGATGTGTATCTTAGAAAACAAAATCTACTGAGTATTACAGAAGAACAAAACAAATTATGATCTGACTGTAGGAAGTTAGCACTCACCCCTCTCCTAGAAAAATGAAATATTTTAAGAATATTAAAAGAACAGAATATTTCACCTAAAAGGGGAAGCAGAAACTCAACCCCCCCAGCTATGTCAATGGGCCATTAAGCTCTGAGCCACTCTATTCTACATAACAAATATCTACCTCCTTCAGGCAGAGCCATAGTAGGAATTGCCCAAACCCTTTCATTACATCATCATGCAGCAAGGCTCAACCAAGCTTGGGGATTCAGGACATCCTACAGAGTTGGCCCCTGCATGGACCCATGGGAGTCTGGCAACCAATCAGAATACAAGCTCAAATTCAAAAAGTCCAGAGAGGGCATAATACCAGGGTGCTCTCAGCCTCTCTTCCCTTTTCCCGCCAAGACCTCAAACCATGTGGTCCTGTCCATAATCAATAAACCTTCTTTCTAAGCAACTTCCATGAATCCAGTGTCTTTTCCCCCACTTGGAACTGAACCCAGATGGACATTTCTTCCAACAAGGCAAGGGAAGTTTCAGAAGGAATTAAAAAGAGTGAACCAGGAAAGGTGTGTGGGCCATTGTTCTGATTCAAATTCAGTCTTGCATTGTTCAAAAACCATAAGATCTTTATCCATCTGAAACTTTCTTGATAATTGTACATAAGAAAACCTAGAATTTTTCTCAAGGATTCTAAAATAAAATCAAGTGAAGATTTGACAATAGAATAAGGTGACCAGACGTCCCGCTTTTTGGCGGGACACACCCGCCTTCCAATGCATTTTCCCGCTTCCCGCCCGCCTTTTTAAAAGGCACGCTTTTTTTGGCGCTCGCGAGCTCCCACCCATCAGCTGCTAGCTTGCTGGGCTGGCTCATCGTTCTGTTTCTCTATCCTACCAGATGAGCCAGCCCAGCAAGCTAGCAGCTGATGGGCGGGAGCTGCGAGCGCCAAAAAAAGCATGCTTTTAGCCTTTACCTACTACCTACAAATTTAAGCCAGCCCAGCCTCCCGCTCACTGATTGGATTGGCCTGGACTCCAGCCAATCAGTGAGCTGGCTGGGATGGGAAATTTTCAGCACGCTTGCGCAGTTGCCCATTTCCTTTCTACAAAAGACGAAGAGGTTGCAGCTGCGCTGACTGGTGAGTAATCTAATTCTAATCGAATTTTCCGCTCGCCGCGGCAGGAGGAGAGGGTGGGGGCAGCTGCAGCCACCCGCGGCAGAGAAGTTCACGCGATGCAGGGGCTCCCGCCGCCCGGCAGAAGCCCCTGAACCGCGTGCGGGCGGCTGCCCCCTCCTCCTCCCTGTCCTCCTGCGGCCGCGAGGAGTAGTCCGTTCGTGCAGAAATTGCCCGCCCTGCTGAGTGAATTGGGATCGCCTGCGGCCGCGAGGAATACTACTCCGTTCGTGTAGGAGTCCTCGCGCCCTGCAGGCGATCCCAATTGAATTCACTCTGTGCGGGCGGCTCGGCTGCCCCCCCCTCCTCCCTCTCCTGCGCCGCGAGGAGTAGTCCGTTCGTGCAGGAGTCGGGCGGCTCGGCTGCCCCCTCCTCCTCCCTCTCCTGCGGCCGCGAGGAGTAGTCCATTTCGTGCAGAAATTGCCCACCCTGGCTGAGTGAATTGGGAATCGCCTGCGGCCCGTGAGGAATCCATTTGTGCAGGGGTCCTCGCGGCCGCAGGCGATCCAATTAAATTCACTCTGTGCGGGCGGCAGGCGCTGCGCCCACGAGGAGCTGCCTCTTTGTGAATGGATCGCCGCCTCCGAGAGCATGGGCGCAGCGGCTGCCGCCCGCACAGAACGTCGTGCGGGGGTCCGCCGCCCGGCAGAAGCCCCGTGGACCCAGTGCAAATTCGCTGCGCGAGGTGAAACGGCCGGCAGCAGCCCTGCTCTCCTGCTGCGGCTTCTGTTTCAGTAGGGAAGAAAACTTCCTTTCGCTTCCCCGGGCTTCTGCCGCCCGGCAGAAGCCCCGGGACCCAGTCAAATTCGCTGCGCAAGGTGAAACGGCTGCAGCAGCCTCGCTCTCCTGCAGCCAGCGTCCGTTTCAGTAGGGAAGAAAACTTCCTTTCGCCTTCCCGGGCTTCTGCCGCCCGGCAGAAGCCCTGGGACCCAGTCAAATTCGTTGCGCAAGGTGAAACGGCTGGCAGCAGCCATCGCTCTCCTGCGGCCAGCGTCCGTTTCAGTAGGGAAGAAAACTTCCTTTCGCCTTCCCGGGCTTCTGCCAGCCCGGCAGAAGCCCCGGGACCCAGTCAAATTCGCTGCGCAAGGGTGAAACGGCCGGCAGCAGCCTCGCTCTCCTGCTGCGGCTTCTGTTTCAGTAGGGAAGAAAACTTCCTTTCGCCTTCCCGGCTTCTGCCGCCCGGCAGAAGCCCCGGGACCCAGTCAATTCGGGAAGCGAAAGGAAGTTTTCTTCCCTACTGAAACAGAAGCCGCAGCAGGAGAGCGAGGCTGCTGCCGGCCGTTTCACCTTGCGCAGCGAATTTGACTGGGTCCCAGGGCTTCTGCCGGGCGCAGAAGCCCGGGAAGGCGAAAGGAAGTTTTCTTCCCTACTGAAACGGACGCTGGCCGCAGGAGAGCGAGGCTGCTGCCAGCCGTTTCACCTTGCGCAGCGAATTTGACTGCGTCCCGGGGCTTCTGCCGGGCGGCAGAAGCCCGGGAAGGCGAAAGGAAGTTTTCTTCCCTACTGAAACGGACGCTGGCCGCAGGAGAGCGAGGCTGCTGCCAGCCATTTCACCTTGCGCAGCGAATTTGACTGGGTCCCGGGGCTTCTGCCGGGCGGCAGAAGCCCGGGAAGGCGAAAGGAAGTTTTCTTCCCTACTGAAACGGACGCTGGCCGCAGGAGAGCGAGGCTGCTGCCAGCCGTTTCACCTTGCGCAGCGAATTTGACTGGGTCCCGGGGCTTCTGCCGGGCGGCAGAAGCCCGGGAAGCGAAAGGAAGTTTTCTTCCCTACTGAAACAGAAGCCGCAGCAGGAGAGCAGGGCTGCTGCCGGCCGTTTCACCTTGCGCAGCGAATTTGACTGGGTCCCGGGCTTCTGCCACCCGGCAGAAGCCCCGGGACCCAGTCAAATTCGCTGCGCAAGGTGAAACGGCTGGCAGCAGCCTTGCTCTCCTGCGGCCAGCGTCCGTTTCAGTCGCTTCCCTTGTCCGTCTTGATTGCTGGAAGCAGTAACAAACGGCGCGTCCGCTCCGCATCGCCCTGACAACCACCCCAGCCGGCGGCTACCGGGCCTCGCTGGAGTCAATTGAAAACTGCGTTCAGCGCTTTGAGGACCTGAGGCATCTTGGGAAATGTAGTTCCCTATCAGAAAGAATGGAGTAGCTGCGAATTTGTAACAACATATATAACTTGGTGCTTCGCAGGTTACGAAAATCTCGTTTGATTTGCACACTGTTTTTTAAAGTTAGATAAAGAAATTATGCTGTGAAAGCGACTAGATAGCCCCCCTCCCCTTCCTGTGTGTGAGAAAGGGAAGGAGAGGAAGGAAGGAGGGAGGGGGGAGGAAAAGAAGAAGGGAGGGGGGAGAAGATGGAAGGAGAAAAGATGGATGGAAGGAGAAAGAATGGAAGGAGAAGGAGGAAGATGGAAGAAGAAAGGAAGAAAAGAAGAGGAGGGAGAAGGAAGGAGGTAGGAAGAAAAGGGGAAGAGAGGGAAAGAGCAGAAAGACAAAGAGATGAAGTTGATAGGCAAGAGGAAGGGGGAAGGAAGGGAAAAAAGAGGGAGAGAGGAAAGAAGAAAGGATGGAACTAGAAAGGAAAGAAGGGAAGGAGGGAGGAAAGGGGAAGACAGGGAAAGAGCAGAAAGACAGAGAAGGTGAAGGTAGATAGGCAGAAGGAAGGAAGAAGCAAGAAATAGGAAAGGAGGGAAGGAGAAAGGAACAAAGCAAAGAGGAAGGGAGAATGGAAAGAGCAGAAAGACAGAGAAGGTAGATAGGCAAAAGAAATGAAGCTGAAAGAATGGAAGGAGGAAGGAAGAGAAAAAAGGAAGAAGGGAGTGAGTGAGGAAAGGAGATGATGGAAGGAGAAAGGAAGGAAGAGAGGGAAAGAGCAGAAGATGGATATGTTGGCATGAAAGGGATCCGGGCACAATCTCACCTGTTCCAAGTAAAGTTGCCTTTTGCAATTGGCTACCGGTAATCCTCGACTTACGACCAGGATTGATCCCCCAATTTCTGTTGCTAAGGGAGACGTTTGTTAAATGATTTTTGCCTCATTTTGCGACCTTTTATTGCCACGTTAAGTGAATCATGGTGGTTGTTAAGTCAGGAACATGGCTGTTTAGTGACCAAAATTACAATGGCATTGAAAAAAGTGACTGATGACCATTTTTCACACTTAGCGACCATTTTCACACTTAGCGACCGTTGTGGCATCCTCATGGTTACGCGATCAAAATGTTGATGTTTGGCAACAGATTCGTATTTCTGATGATAGTTTGAAATGGTGACAGTATAAATTATTGCTGGTGTAATACTTAACAATGGTTTTTAAGGATTTCTTTTATTTATAGAATACCTTTTTTATTATTTTGGGGGGATTTTTACTTTTAAATTGTTTATAAAATGTATTTACTACAAGAAATGTTCCTTTTTGCAAATGTGATCTTTGCAAATCTTTGTGATGCAATATGTTCAAACCAGGTTTATGTGTCTCAAAGTGGCTGCTATTCTATGGGCAGGTCAGGTTGGTGCAAGGCAGCTTTGCCAGATTTTGTGTGTTTCACCCTCATTGAATTTTATATCGTATAAAGAATGGAAGGAGGAAGGAAGAGAAAAAAGGAGGAAGGGAGTGAGTGAGGAAAGAAGAGGATGGAAGGAGGGAGGAAGGAAGGAAGAGAGGGAAAGAGCAGAAGACAGATAAGGTGAAGGTAGATCAGCAAGAGGAATGAAGGAAGAAGTGAGGAGTCTCGAGGAGGGGGAAAACATTTAGTGACCAAAGTTACAATGGCATTGAAAAAAGTGACTGATGACCATTTTTCACACTTAGCGACCGTTGCGACCATTTTTCACACTTAGCGACCATTGCAGCATCCTCATGGTCACGTGATCAAAATTTTGTTTGGCAACAGATTCGTATTTATTCTGGTTTCAGTGTCCTGGGGGTGACCTTTTGACAAAAAAAGTTTTTTAATCAACCCCCCCCCCCCCCCCGGTCAAGGGTGTCCCTCTTTTCCAATCTGAAAATCTGGTCACCTTACAATAGAAGGATATGCTTGTCACTAGGTTTCTTATAAATTGATGTGTTGTTGGTATTGTCACCAGAGAAATTGTCTAGAGCGTATAAAGGCACTTTGAAAATGTGACCAACACGAAGGGAAATTTTATCATGTTTTGTAGATGTGTGGAAAGCTTTAGAAGTGTTGGATACAAATACATCAATTCAGAAGATTTTAAAGACTAAAGTATATTTGAAATCAAAGATTCCAATAGTACCTTTTCTAATTAGAATAGAATAACTGGCTGACAAACCATACTAAATGAGTAGTCCTTAATGGGTTTACGTCTACATGGAGAGAAGTAAACAGTGGGGAACCACAAGGTTCTGTCTTCAGCTCAGTACTTGTCAATATCTTCATAAATGACTTAGATGAGGGAATAGAAGGGGAACTTACCTTACTTGCAGATGATACTAAGCTGGCAGGAATAGCCAACACCCTTGAAGATAGGCTCAAGATCCAATGGATCTTGACAGATTTGAAGACTGGGCCTTGTTGTGGCCCAGCAGGAGCCGTTGGAGCTGCCACCAGACTCTGACAGTGAGGGGCCCTATGAATCAGCTCTGGAGGATGTGGAGGACCCTGGACAGGGTTCCGACTCCGAGCAGGGCGCAGAGAGGCCGGTTGGTCACCAGGAGGCGCCTGAGCCTTGGACCAGTGGGGAGGAGACAAGGGAGTGTGATCCTGACAGCAGCAGTGAGTTGTTCCTGGATGCCCAGCACCAGAGAGCTAATAGGCATAAGGAACAGTTGCACAGTTACAGCAGGTAATTGCACTCAGCTGCTGGTAATTAGGCTCCTCTCCAGACTATAAAAGGAATGCTTGTGCACATGCCCCTTTTGCAGAAGTCAACGCATTAACGAATGTTGGAGAACAGTATTGTGAGTCTGGTAGGCTGGATTGCTGCCACAGTTTATCTGTGTTGGATTGCTGCCAAGGCTTATCTGTGCCGGGTTGCTGCCAAGGACCTGTCTGTCTGTTAATAAATTCCGTAAGGTATCTTTGACTCAGAGTGCGTTGGTGTGGGACGAGGGGGATCAGAACAGGGTCCTATCTAACAAGATGAAATTCAATGTAGAGAAAAGTAAAGTCTTACACTTAGGGAAGAAAAACCAAAAGTACAGATATAGGCTGGGTGAAACCAGGCTTAATAGTAGTAACTGTGAGAGAGATCTTGGAGTCTTAGTGGATAACCAGTTAAATATGAGCCAGCAGTGTGCAGCGGAAGCCAAAAAAAAACAATGCAATCCTAAGCTGCATTAACACAGGGATACAATCAAGATCAAGTGAGGTACTAATACCACTCTATAAAAGCCTTAGTAAGAGAACACCTAGAATATTGCATCCAGTTTTGGTCACCACACTATAAAAAAGATGTTGAGACTCTAGAAAGAGTACAGAGAAAAGCAACAAAGAAGGTTAGGGGACTGGAGGCTAAAACATATGATGAATGGTTCCAGGAACTGGGCATGGCTAGTCTAGTAAAGAAAAGGACCAGGGGAGACATGATAGCAGTCTACCAATATTTGAGGGGCTGCCACAGAGAGGAAGGGGGTCAAACTATTTTCCAAGGCACCTGAAGGCCAGACAAGGAATAATGGATGGAAACTGATCAAGGAGAGATTCAACCTAGAAATAAGGAGGAACTTTCTTCTTTTTTTTAATTGAATTTTTTTTTTTAAAAAAAAGGCTTTTACAAATATTTACCTCCCCTCCCCCACCCGAACCCACCCGAACGCCTCCCCCCAACCTCCTCCCCCCCAACTTCCCAGAACAAATACAGGGTATAAATCTTTAACAAAGATGTTCTAAAATAAACTTTTAAAAAGTTAGCATCATCTTTCATTTGAGCTTTAATTTCTCTTTTGTTAGGCTAACTCTAACAGATTATATCATTCCTTGCTTCTTCAGTCATAAACTATGTGGAATTTCTTAGTCTCATATTTATTTTGAAGATATAAAGAAGGTTAGGGGACTGGAGGCTAAAACATACGATGAACGGTTGCAGGAACTGGACATGGCTAGTCTAGTGAAGAAAAGGACCAGGGGAGACATGATAGCAGTCTACCAGAGAGGAAGGGGTCAACCTGTTTTCCAAAGCACCTGAAGGCCAGACAAGGAATAATGGATGGAAACTGATCAAGGAGAGATTCAACCTAGAAATAAGGAGGAACTTTCTGACAGTGAGAGCAACTAGTGGAACAGCTTGCCTAAAAGGTCCCTTCCAACTCTGTTAACCTCTAACAATCTGTAACAAAGTAGAGTAGAATAGAATAGAATATTGGAAAGGACCTTGTAGGACATCTAGTCCATCCCCCTGCTCAAGCAGGAGATCCTGCACCATTTCTGACAGTTGGCAATCCAGTCTCTTCTTGAAAGCTTCCAGGGATGAAGCTTCCACAACCTCCGAAGGCAAGCTTCATTAATTTTTTGTTAATTGTTAATGAAATGAGTTTGTTAGCTGCTAATTGGAAAAGGTACTCCAGAACGATGTTGAAGTTCTAAAATTTAAAGGGGAAAAAACTGCCCTCTACTAACCAAATATTATCAAAGATATAGTCTCTTCTCCCTGTTCCCCTCTTATTTGGATTTGAAGAATACATTTTGAGCTTTAATGTATTTAAAAGTGCACAATATCTGCATGCAAGTTAATAACAGACAGGGATTGTGGGTATGGTTGGGTGCTAAATTTGGATCGCAAAGTTATCTAGTAGAGCAATTTAAGAAGATTGGCCTTTACCGACATCCAAGGAGCATTTTTATCTTGAGAGAATTTTGGCTGGAAAAGTCAATCTGACTTAGCACCTTTTCAAGCTGGCAAGATTATCCGGGGTTTACAATAGCCGCATTGCTGTAACATCTTAGCTCAACAATTTCCTGTGAGTTGGCACTAGCAGAGGAAAACCTCACACAACGATTTCGAAAGACTGGTCCGTCTCTGATGCTGCATTGTGTTGCCAGGCTCCTAAGAAGGAAAAGGAAAGCAGTAGCCCGTATAAGACTGAAAATGCATGAAAGAGGTCATTGGATAGAAGGACATCTCTGAGCTGAATCTGTAACATAAATGTAGAGCTACAATTCAGAAATGGTTCGACAAAAAGCATAATCACAGTCAGTGGTGGGGTTCAAATAATTTAACAACCGGTTCTCTGCCCAATTGCTGGGTGGGCATAGCCATGGTGGGCGTGGCCTAGTTGGCCTCCTGTATGATCCTGGGAATGAAAACGGGCTGTGGAAGGCCTGTTTTCCACCTCCCCGGGCTCCAGAGGCTCTCTGGAGGCCAGAAATAGGCCCATTTTCACCCTCCATGGGCCTCTGGCAGGCCCATTGTCCACCTCCCTGGATTCCAAGCACCCCCTGCACTTACCTGGGATCTAAAATGGGCCATGTGGGGACTCCTAGGAGGGGTGGGGTAGGGCAAGGCCAGCCGGTCATCAGAACTACCAGTTCACTGAACCGAACGTAAAATTAACATCCGGTTTGCCCTAACCGGTGTGAACTGGCTGAATCCCACCCTGGGTTGCAGTGCAGGCAGGATCAAGAAGTCCATGCAAAGCTAAAGGTTTCTATGCACATACCCAAAAGGTGGGCTGTGCAACGAACAATTTGGCAAGAACGGGAGATCCCCTCATTGTGTGGTATTTGGGTCATAAATGGCTGACTTTTCGGTTGACAACCCCAGCGTCTTAATCACTAGGCCATCACATCTTCCTCATCATGTGTACTGTGTGGCAAAACAAGATAACCCAATGAAAGCCATAGCAAGACTATTCCTTTCCAAATCTATATTATGGGAATTGTGGATCCCATTCTGGGATTAATGCTCTATCCATCAAAACTCTCATGAAAATCAATCCAGAGAATTACAGTAAGGGGAATGCATATTTAATTATTCACATATTAACTGCAGCTAGAATTGTATTTGTACAAAATTGGAAAAGTGAAGAGATCCCTACAGATGAGAGTGTGATCAGGAAAATGTTAGAATGTGCAGAAATGAATAGACTAACGCTAGCAATTAAGGAGAAAGAGCAAACTGAATATTATATGACATGGGACTTATTTTATCAATGGTTAGATAATAAACCTGGAAGTTAGAAATGGAAACAAAAGAAAAAAGATTTGTGAAATAAAGAAGATATATTAAGTGAGAGAGAAGCAAATATTATGATTATTATGTTTAATATTATCATTTTAATATTATAAAATTAATGTTAATGTAATGAACATTGTTGTAAATTTTGACTATTATGTTACATAGATATTTGTAGACACACTGTTTAATTGAAGATGGAATTATTATATTAAAAATTTAAAAATTTTTAAAAAATCCTCTTATTTTAAGACTGGGTTCCTGCTATTTTCCAGAAAAAATCACACGAGACCCTGATGATTTTTTAAAAAAATGGTTCTGTACATCTGTAGCTTATGCTAATAGGAATTGTACCACTAAAGCTTTCAAAATGTGAAAATTTGCTAAGAACTTGCCTTTCAACTCCAGACCCAGGCTGGTCGTCTTTTTTTCAAAGGTGCATTTTTCAAACTCTTTTACGATATGCAAGCAGAATTGCTCTTAATGTAGTCTGTCACTGCTTCTCTTGACAAAACTATTCTTGTTTTACGTGCTTTTGATCCCAAAATAGTGCTTGAAGCAAGTGATAACAATGAAAAATTGAAAGATTTGCAGATTCCCATTTCTTAAACCTAGTTGAGAATCCTTAAAGTTATAAAATGACAAGAAGGAGGAAAGTGTTTGGACTGCAGCTGTAACTGTTTCTGGCATGATTATGGTTCACTGCACACTCAGCCAGATGCTGAGACTGGATGGGGCATTTGTACTCACCTATCAAGCCCTTCCCAGGGACCTTGGATAGGATTGTTTGATATTGTTTGAAATCCCATCGCAGGATGTAAGCTGTTCTGAGTAAAGCTGCCATTTGCAATTGACTGACCTTGATTTTATCAGTGGTGTTCAAGTAATGCTCCAGTTGGCTTTGTGACTTTCTTTTGCCATAGTTCTTTACTTTTGTTAGGCAGATTTTTGTATTTCATGATTTATTTTTCTCCAGTTCTTTTCTTTCATATCCACTTTTTTCTTTTTCTTATTGACAATTGTTAAGACTGAGATGTTATATGGCAGGTGCCTCTCTGTCTCTCTCTCTCCGTCTGCCTGCCTGCCTGCCTGTCTCTCCAATGTTTGGAGTCTAAAGTCCCAGAGTACTTTAGCTTCTTCATTTTCTAACACTTTCTCTATTTTATGGTCCTACCAGTTCTTGCTTGCAGGCAAATGGAATTTTTGCAGACTTTTCAATACATCATTGTTGTTACTTTGTCGTGCCATTGTTTGTAGTCAGCCTGGGCAATCTTGCAACAGCTAACTAGATGGTCCACTCTTTCTAAATCTTCACATAGGAAGCATTCGGTATCTGTGCTGTCTTCTCAGTTTTAGCTTTCTATGCATTTGTTCTTAAGGCTTGGTCTTGTGTAGACAGAATTAGCACCTCTGACTTTTTCAGGTTCCTGTTCTTAGCCATTTGCCAGGTCTGGTTATTATCTGCTTTGTCTTTTTTTAAAAATGTACTGGTGTGTATAGTGTGTAATGTATAGTGTGTTTTACTTTGACTTGCCAGTTTTCTTTTTATTCTTCATTTGGTCTGTCTTGTAGGCATGTTTGGTTTCTCCAGTACTCAGCAACCCTTCATGTTATACAAGCTTTGATACATCTTTTTTCATTTTTCAGGTATTCCCATTTTTCTTCTTCATCTCTTTTCATCATTCCATGACTATCTATTTTCCTTGGTAAATAGAGTCTGTCAAAATCCCTGCATGGAGAAAAGACATGATTCATTGTCATTATTTTTCTGGTCTTCCTATCCAGGGCATTGAGTTCGGCTTGAGTCCAATCCACTACTCCAGCTGTGTATCTAATGACTGGAATTGCCCATGTTTGTTAATTGCTTTGATGGTATTTCCTCCACTGAGCTTGGACTTCTTCTTCATTCTCATGATGTATTCACTTCTAACTTTCTTCTTGACTTCAGGGTATTTGGTGTCCTCAGCTTGAAGGGTGCCCAAGTATTTGTAATGATTATCTTAATTCAGGTTCTGGGTGTTATTTCCATAGGGAATCTTTGTTCCTTTCGGTTTCACTATATTTTCCCTGTTGATAGTGAGGATGGCACTCATGATCAGCCCAAAGTTCCACTGAAATATCATGGATATATATCCACATATCTCCCTCCCTCCCTCCCCTTCTGTCTGTCTGTCTGTCTCTGTCTCTCTGTCTTTCTGTCTGTGTTTTCTCTCCTCCCTTTCTCTCCTTTCTTTCTTTCTCTCTCTCTTTCTTTTCATTTTCTCTCTCTTCTCTCTATCTCTATCTCTATCTCTCTATCTGTCTGTCTCTATCTGTCTGACTCTGTCTGTCTCTCTCCATCTCTCTCCCTGCTGTCTCTCTCTCTCCGTCTCTCTCTCCTGCTCTGTCTCTCCCTGTCTGTCTCTCTCTCTTTCCCCATCTGTCTGTCTGTCTGTCTCTATTGAATATTCATGAGACTTGCAAATAGGCTCCGTTGGTTAATAATGAGTTCAGCACCTTTTGGAGGTCAGCAACAGCCTCCTCCGTCCTGATTGGCTAGGACGCGGAGGAGGCTGTTGCCGGCAGATTGTTAGCGTTCATTGGACCGGGATCTTGACAGCTGTTGCTGCCCAAGCCCCGGGCTCCTATTGGTTGATGTGTCAGTATATATAGTTTGGCGCGCACCGTGTTTCTCTTGAATCGCTGTCATACTTACGTGTTAATAAATAGAGTTATCGTTCACCCTGTGGTCGCCTCCCTCCTTTCAGTCCTCAAAACTGGCGACGAGGATGGGATATGCGATTCCGCGACGCTAGGGTGAAAAGAGAGAGACAAGCAGTTAGCTGCCGCCGTGTAGACCGGCAACGGATACTGCCTGGAAGAAGAAAAATTTTTTTGTCTTCTCATCGTCTCTCCCTTCACTACTGTCAACATGACGTCTGCTCTGCCTCCCTTTGCCCCCTTTGGTTCTGCCGGAGAATCATGGGAGGGTTTTATGGAGAGGTTTGAGTGTTATTTGATTGCTTCAAAGAATCAAGCTCAGACCGAGGAAGAAAAGTGCAGCTTCTTCCTCTCCTGCTGCGAACCGTCAATGTTCGCGTCTGCCAGAGCCCTGGCCGCCCCAAGGCCGGCGTACAAGCTGGGGTGGGACAAGCTTATGGCTAGACTTAAAAACCATTACGCTCCCACCCCCTCTGTCATCGCACGCCGTTTTGCTTTCCGCCGGCGGGTCCAGAAACAGAATGAGTCGATAAGCCAATTTTTGGAGGCTTTGCGGATGGTGGCCGCACAGTGTGAATTTTCAAATTTAGAGGAGAACTTAGTGGAACAGTTCGTGTGCGGGGTCCGCGATGTCAACCTGCGGAGCCGCATGTTCCGGAACCACCGCATCACCCTGCTTCAGGCCGTGGAGACTGCCAGGGCAGCAGAACTGTCAGAGCAGTCCACGGCCGATATTGAGCGGCTGCAGCTATCTGCGCCGGAGCGGCCACCTCCAGAAGCGTCAACTCAAGCCCATATGGTTGAGGACGACCTGCCGTTTGATGACCCAGAGGAAGATGTGGTGGCACAAATGAGAACTCAGCCTAAGCGGAAGCCGAAACCACAGCCAGCGGCGCAACCGGTGTCCATGGTGCCCTGCCGGGGATGCGGAGGCCGTCACAAACGCCCGGCCTGCCCATTTCTCAATGCCATTTGCCTCAGATGCAAAGGGGAAGGCCACCTAGCAAAAGTCTGCAGGGCCCTACTGCCGGCACCCTCGTTCCTGCAGTCTTCCAGCCGTTCCCAGGCGCAGCCGCGCCACCAGCAGCAGCGGCCCCCGCGGCGGGCTGAAGATTGCTATTCCACCTGTCAACCTAGTAATTCTGACAGTGCGGCGAACCAAGCCGCTGCAGGAGCCCAGAAAGTCTCAGCCTCCGTACAGCTGGAAGGTCAGCAGTGCCAGATGGAGGTGGACTCTGGCTCTTCACGGTCCCTCCTGCCCTGGTCCCTTTTCTCTAACTCTGCCCCAAAGTGCCCCAGAGCCACTTGGTGCCGTCTGAGGTTTCCCTGAGGGATTATCAAGGGAGGTTGATTCCTACTTTGGGATCCTTCCCTATCTCAGTGCGCTATGGGCCATTCCAGGGGAAACTGCCCATTCTAATCGTTAGGGACGACCTGCCGGCCCTTTTGGGCCTGGATTGGTTTCCAGCCCTGGGATTGTCTATAGGAGGGGTCCACCGGGTTGTCCCCTCTTCCATCGAAGACACATTAAGGGAGTTTGCCGACATCTTCGATGGCCAGTTGGGTTGTTATAAGGGCACCCCCATCTCTTTAAGTTTAGACCCTCAGGTTGCTCCCATTAGGCTGAAAGCCCGTAGGGTGCCCTTTGCCTTAAGGGCCAAGGTTGACGCCGAACTGGATAAGTTGTTGGCGCAGGGAGTCATCGAGCCCGTTGATCATTCCCCTTGGGAGACACCCATTGTCCTCCCAATTAAACCAGACGGGTCGGTGAGGATCTGCGCCGACTACAAGTCGACGATCAACTTGGCCCTTCAGGCAAACCCCTATCCAGTCCCTGTAGTGCAACACCTGCTCCACTCCCTGGGGCAGGGTTGCACATTCGCCAAACTGGATATGGCGCAGGCCTATCAACAGCTCCCGGTGGATGACGATGCGGCGGCTGCCCAAACCATCGTCACCCATCGTGGGGCTTTCCGTTGTCGCCGCCTTCAATTCGGCGTTTCCGTGGCCCCGGGGATCTTCCAAAGCCTCATGGAGCAGCTGCTCCATGGGCTACCGGGCGTTGTTCCGTATTTCGATGATGTTCTGATCGCTGCTTCCAGCCGCTCAGAACTCATCGAAGTACTCCGGAAAGTCCTCAGTCGTTTCAGGGGCGCGGGCCTAAAACTTAAACGCAGCAAATGTTCGTTTGCTGTCCCAAAGGTGGAATTCTTGGGCTTCATGATTGACGCCCAAGGCATCCACCCCACGCCTTCTAAGGTAGCAGCCATTAGGAACGCCCCGGCACCCACCTCCAAGGCGGAGCTGCAGGCGTTCCTAGGGCTCCTGAATTTCTACGCCCCTTTCATACCGCACAAGGCATCACTAGCCGAGCCGCTGCATCGGTTGCTCGACCGATCTGCGGCCTGGCGCTGGGGAAGCCGCGAAGCGCATGCGTTCGCGGCTGTCAAAGAGACTCTGACGTCAGCGGCAGTCCTGATTCAGTACAATGACAGGATGCCACTGACGTTGGCGTGTGACGCCTCCCCCTATGGAGTCGGGGCCGTCCTGAGCCATGTCTTCCCGAATGGCTTGGAGGCCCCTGTGGCCTATTATTCCCGGACACTCTCCTCAGCGGAGCGAAATTACAGCCAGATCGACAAGGAGGCTCTGGCTGCAGTGTCCGGGATTAAGAGGTTCCATGACTACCTCTATGGTCGGCCTTTCACTCTTGTCACCGACCACAAGCCACTCCTTGGGCTTCTGGCAGGCGACAAGCCGACCCCCACCCCCCCCCATCCTCTCTCCCCGCATGACTAGATGGACGGAGTTCCTCGCAGCGTACTCGTATACGCTGCAGTACCGTCCGGGCAAGCAGCTAGGGCACGCCGATGCCCTAAGCCGCTGCCCCTTGCCGGAGACCGATACCGCCCAGGTGCCCAGTCTCTCCATTCTTTCCATCGCGTCTTCCGGTTTCCCCATTTCTGCCGCGGATGTCGCGGCCTGCACTAAGGCCGATCCTATCCTCTCCCAGGTCGCTTCCTGGGTTTTGAGGGGATGGCCCATGGACAAGGTGGCAGAGGGCTTCCGGCCCTTTAAAACTCGACAAGCAGAGCTCTCCCTCCACAGGGGGTGCCTCGTTTGGGGGGATCGAGTAGTGATCCCCACTGCGCTGCGGCCACAAGTCCTATCCCTGCTCCATAAGGACCACCCTGGCATAGCGCGAATGAAGGCATTAGCCCGTAGCTATGTCTGGTGGCCCTTGCTGGATTCAGAGATAGCGGCCTATGTTGGCCGCTGCACTCCGTGTCAACAATCAAGGCCAAACCCCCCAGCTGGGCCTGCTCGTGAGTGGGAGGCTCCGAGAGGCCCATGGTCACACCTCCACCTGGATTTCGCTGGTCCCTTCCACGGCCAGAATTTCTTGATTGTGGTGGACGCCTACTCCCGCTGGGTGGAGCTGGTCCTGATGGGCTCCACCACGGCTGAGAGTACGGTCCGGGCCTTGAGGAGGCTATTTGCGACCCATGGGTTGCCGGACTTGATAGTTTCGGATAATGGGCCCCAATTCATGTCCACCACGTTTCAAGAGTTTCTGGCCGAGCAAGGGATCCGGCATGCGCCCATAGCCCCGTACCACCCGGCCAGCAATGGCCGGGCGGAGCGGGCGGTCCGCTCAGCGAAGAAGGCCCTGGGCCGTATGGATCGGGGCGACTGGCAGGAGAAAGTGGCGGCTTACCTGCTAAGCCAACATTCCACTCCCTGCCCAACAACCAACCGAAGCCCCTCGGAGCTCTTGATGGGCCGGCGTCTGCGGACTCCCCTGGATCGGCTACACCCGTTGTATTCAGGGGATCAGCCGAGCAACCTGGGGGTTATCCCTCCCCGTTTGTTTAAACTGGGGGACACAGTATGGGCCCGAGCATTTTCTGGGCCTACAAAATGGGTTCCAGCCACCGTAACTGCCCTGACAGGCCCCTGTTCTTTTAGGGTCGGATTGGCTGATGGATCCCAATGGAGGCGCCACCTGGATCAACTAAGGAGGCGCCTCCCGCCACCGACCGACAGCCCGAACCCTACTGAAGTCAGCACCGCCTGTCCGGGGTTGCAGTTTGAGGCCTTCGCCACACCAGGCCTCTCCTATCAAACACCAGAAGCTCAATCCGGAGAGTCGAAGCCTTGGGCCTTCACCACACCAGGCCCAGCCTACCCGAGCGCCCCCTGCAGGGGACTCCAACCGAACGCTCAAGCCGCCGCGGAACGGGCCCCACCTCTAGCTATGTTTTTTCCCAGTGACACTCTGCCCAGACCTAACTCTGTCATCCAGGACACGCCTCCACGCCCCAGCTCACCATTGCCGTTGAGCCCGCCTTCGGGGCCTTCTCAAGAAGGCGTGCCTTGGAGCTACACCCCCTTCCGGGAGGAGCTACCACAAGGAGGTCCACCTCCGCCGACGACTCCTGTGGAACTGCGAAGGTCGGGGCGGGTCCAGCACCGCCCCGCCTATTTACAGGACTACGCATGCTCCACCCGGGGAGCATGCGCGGAACTGGGGGGAAGGGGTATTGAATATTCATGAGACTTGCAAATAGGCTCCGTTGGTTAATAATGAGTTCAGCACCTTTTGGAGGTCAGCAACAGCCTCCTCCGTCCTGATTGGCTAGGACGCGGAGGAGGCTGTTGCCGGCAGATTGTTAGCGTTCATTGGACCGGGATCTTGACAGCTGTTGCTGCCCAAGCCCCGGGCTCCTATTGGTTGATGTGTCAGTATATATAGTTTGGCGCGCACCGTGTTTCTCTTGAATCGCTGTCATACTTACGTGTTAATAAATAGAGTTATCGTTCACCCTGTGGTCGCCTCCCTCCTTTCAGTCCTCAAAAGTCTCTGTTTCTCTCTGTCTCTCTCTCTGTCTCTGTCTGTCTGTCTATCTATCTCCTTGTCTCTCTCCCCTGCTGTCTGACTGTCTGTCTGTCTCTCCTGTCTGTCTGTCTGTCTCTCTCTCTCTCCTCTCTCTCTCCAGTGCTGAACAATGATTCTATTCTGATCATGTTTCCCCACGCAGCTTCAGATTATCCATGTAAAGGAGATGTGATAGCCTGGCAGATGCATTTGATGTTTGATGGCCAGGGACTGATTTTTTAGAGTTACCGATAGAAAAATCAGTGCAATGACAAACAGCAGCAGTGATAGTGAGTCTCCTTGAGTGATTCCTCTCTTGATATTAACCTCTACCAGTCTCTCACTGTTGACCAGCAATCTGGGTCTTCCATTGTGCCATCAATCTTTGCACACAGCTTCTGATGCTTCTACTGTTATTTCTAGCCACTTGATGATCCAATCATTGGTGGGAAGTCGAATGCCTTCTTGTAATCAATCCAAGCTACATTCAAGTAGGTCTTAGTATTATTATTATTGCTTGAGCTATGCAGAAGCATTCTGGCTTCTGATAAAAGAGAATCTCACTTCTAAATGAAGTATTTCTGAGAGCCGCCGGTAGCAAAATCTCTCCTGTGAAGTAATGCAGCCCCAGCAAAACTCTTTAAAGAAACTGACAGAGGATTTGAAAGCAATAATGCCGCCTGAGACTTTAGTTGCTAACATTAGTTAGTGTGAACTACAAACAGCCTTCTATCCACATTCCTTTTGGTTTAGAACATGCCGGAAGGCAAACTGATTACAAAGGAGCTCTGAAATTACCCCAACGTCCATCCTGCTTCAGAAGCTCTTTGTCTCTAAAATTGTTTTATACTGGAGGTTTATTGACTATTAAATATCAAGCATTCCGAGGGGCAATTCAGATTTGAGGAGGAGGATTAAAAAGGGGGCTGCTATGGGCATCAGGCACACTTTGCTGCCCCACAAGCAGGAGGGAGGCCAGCAGGCCAGGGAAGCTAAGCAAAAAAAAAAAAGGTAATTCAAAACAAAACAACAGATTTTTTTTAAGCCCAGCTGGATTCCAAGTGATGTTATTGTTGTTGTTGTTGTTGTGACTATTGTTTAGATCGGGGTGGAAAACTGGGCTGCTGTGGAAGGCCGAAACAACAGGGCTTTGATTCAGGGTGGGCTGCTGGGGGTTCGCAGGGGTTCGGTGAGAACCTCTAGCTAAGATTCTGTGCAGTTCGGAGAACCTCCAAATTCCACTCCTGGCTGGCCCCACCCACCCTACCCCGCCTCCCCCAGAAGTCCCCACGTGGCCCATTTTGGATGCAAGTAAGTGCAGGGCATGCACGGAGGCTCAGGGAGGGCAAAAATGAGCCTACCAGAAGTTTTGAAAGTCCAAAAACAGACCTGTTTCCTGCCAACAGAGGACCTCCAGAGCCTGGGAGGGGCCGTTTTCGCCCTCCTGGAGGCTCGGGGAAGCCTCCAGTGCCTGTGGAGGGGGGGAAAATGGGCCTACCAGAAGTGTGGCCTCTAGAGCTTGGTGTCAGATCTTCTCCATTTATTAATTAGGAAAGGAAAACCATGAGACTCCATTCGTAGAAATCAAATGTACTTTTACTAATTAAAAATGGTTAAAGAGAATGCATAGCGAAGTCTGGTTAATTAAGTGCGAAAGCAGTTGATATATAGAATAGCCCATTCCCCACCCCTTGGCATCACCATCCCAGCCCAATCATAAGTCTTTCAAGTGTCAGGTGTGAGATAACTTCAAAAAGCATCACGAAGATGGAATGTCGGTGCCGTTAGTCCAGGCGGGAAACACCCACACATGCGCAGTCCGAACAGTCGATGAACTCCAGAACTTTCCTCCAGCACAATGAGTAACCCCTCCCAAATACCATGCCCTCCCTCCCCGTTTCATGGCAGCTGAAGCGACAGCAAAGCAGAAGCTGACACTTGGGGAGGCCATTTTCGCCCTCTCGGAGGCTCATGGAAAGCCTCTAGAACCCAGGGAGGGCAAAAATGCCCCCCCCTGCTATGGTGCAGAAGGCTGACTAAGCCATGCCCACCATGGCCACACCCACCCAGAAACTGAGCAAAACATTCCTTGCTAAAATTTTTGAAGCCCACCCCTGGCTTTGAAGGTGCATAGGCACACACACATATATAAATTGAAAAAAATGCAATTGCCTTCATATGCATCCATACAGGCCGGACAGGGACAGAGAAAGGGCCAGATGTGGCCCAGGGGAGTAAAATGCCCATATCTAATCTAGATTTAGCAATTGAGTATGGCCAGTCTAGAGAAAAGAAGGTCTAGATGGGACAGGATAGCAGTATTCCAGTACTTGAGAGGTTGCCACAAAGAGGGTCAATTTATTTTCCAAATCATGGTAAGCTAAGACAAGAAACTATGGCTGGAAACTAATCAAGGAGAGAAGAAACCTGGAACTAAGGAGAAACTTCCTAACAGTGAAGACAATTAACCAATAGAACAGCTGCCTCCAGAAGCTGTGGGTGTTTCATCATTGGAGGTTTTTAAGAAGAGACTGGACAGTCACTTGTGTAGAATGGTATAGGGTCTCCTTCTTAAGCAGAAGGCTGGACTAGAAGACCTCCAAGGTCCCTTCCGGCTCTATTCTGATTGATTGGTTTATATCTCACCTGACTCACAGAAACATCACTCTGAGATGAGTCGGGATGAATAGGAGGGGCTGGACTCAAGTCTCTCAGAACTAAAATTTGGAATCTGCCAGCCCACATTTATGATCATATTAATTATACTAGCATACTTACAATTATGAACAATATTCATATTTTACTTACAGATAACAAATATCTTTCTTCATCTAATTTCTACCCCTTATCTCTAAAACCTATTGATAAAACCTATTCCACATTGAATAGTATTCTGTATCTCCTTTATCTTTTACTAGCTGGATACCCATGATTTGCTACAAAACCATGTGATTGGGCCAGCCTGTAGGCTGGATGAATCACGCGCTGGTCACACCCATATGAGTAAGGTGACCAGACGTCCCGATTTCAGGGGGACAGTCACGCTTTATAACAATTTGTCCCATGTCCCGGGCCGTTTTTAAAAAGTCCCGATTTTCTGGCTTCATGTTGAAAGCCCAGTGGATTTGCTTAAGAAATCCTAACCAGGGCAAGACAAAAGACACCCTGTCTAACCTCTCTCTCTGTCTCAGTACTTTCATTGAAGATATTAAAACTTTAAAGCAAGAAAACGGACACCCCCCTCGCCCCTTTTACCTCATTTTATAAGAAAAAATGACCAAGTACCATAGAGCTCCAGGAAATGCTTGGCTAGAGGGGCCGCGAGTGTTACTTCCTGGATTTTCCAGAGGGGGGGGCATGGAGGTTGGAGGTCGGTTTGTGTGGAAGAAAAAATGGTGGCAAAGTTTCTTTGAAAAATATTTCCCTGACTAAATTCACCATTTTAATTTGATCAGTTCTTTGTATTAACACCTACATCATTCTGGATTGACTTGTGCCTGCTGGTAAGTGAGCTGGGTTTTTTTCTTTTATTTTTTTAATGTATTTTAAAATAATATTTTATTTATTGTGCATAGGATTTTTTAAAATAGCTTTATTCTGTGTGGATTCTTTTTTTAAATTGTCTTAGACTATTTAAAAAAAGATTCTATCCAAAATACAAAATACCAGCTGCAATTATTCACTTAAGAACTGTGTCAAGAAAGGTGGTATAGTGACCAAAGTTACAATGGCATTGAAAAAAGTGACTGATGACCATTTTTCACACTTAGCGACCATTTTCACACTTAGCGACCGTTGCAGCATCCTCATGGTCACGCGATCAAAATTTTGATGTTTGGCAACAGATTCGTATTTATGATGGTTTCAGTGTCCTGGGGTCATTTTAATTGCCTTTTGACAAAGGCAATTTGGGAAACCAGATTCACTTATGTTACTAACTTATCAGCTGCAGTTATTCACTTAAGAACTGTGGCAAGAAAGGTGGTATAATGGGCTTAGTGACCAAAGTTACAATGGCATTGAAAAAAGTGACTGATGACCATTTTTCACACTTAGCGACCATTTTCACACTTAGCGACCGTTGCAGCATCCTCATGGTCATGTGATCAAAATGTTGATGTTTGGCAAGAGTTACAATTTATATTTGTAAATTGTAGTTATGTTGAAATAAAAAAAATTACAATACTATTTTTGCGTTATATGAAAAATTTTGTTGCTCCGTATAAAGTTTTTAATCAAGCCCCACCCCCGTGCCCCGGTCAAAGGTGTCCCTCTTTACCAATCTGAAAATCTGGTCACCTTACATATGAGGCAACTGGCAATTGGAACAGAGTTCCTTTCTGGTGGGGAGGGGGAGTAGAACGTCTAACTCCTTGGCATCGACATGTGTTAATATAATACAGTATAAGAAATACCGATGATCTGATGTTCATTTCAAAAAATCCTTTCTTAGCGAGCACCTAGAAGCCGAGAGGAACATACATGCCAAATTTCAAGTTTGTAGGCTTTACGGTTCTGGAGATTTTGTGATGAGTGAGTGGTTTTTGGCGCACAGACAGACAGACAGACACACGCACACACGCACACATATAATTTTCAATATTAATCTATACATCTCTGCACAGTCCAATACTTTCTGAATTATATTTTCATCTGGTGGGGTGTTCTCATTTTTCTAATATTGTGCAAATACAATTCTCGCTGCTGTCAGTGCATGCAGCGTTAAGTACATAGTCCCTTTATCATAGCTTTCTGGTATTATACCTAACAAGAAATTTTCTTGTTAAGGTAGAAATGTGACAATTTTGAAGGTCTTTGTACCATTCCTTTTAGAACTGTTTCTTGACTTTCATCTCTGCTTAAATCAGGGGTGTCAAACTCGCATTATCATGGCAATGTCACATGATGTAGTAGGAGTTTCCCCCCTCGCTAAACTGGGTGTGGGCGGAGCCAGCATGTGATGCATCCGGCCCAGGGACCAGAAGTTTGATGTCCCTGGCTTAAGTCCTGGGATTTCCTCATTCCTAATCAAGCCTGGCTGAATTAACCTCCATTGCTCCTCTCATTTCAGGACATGTTTCACTTTGGATCTTCAGCGCTGCCACATTTAATGCATAGGCCTGCTGTGGGAAACTGGGAGTGGGGTTGCATGGAGTGGGTAGAGATAGATAGCCAAAATAACATTCTTTTCTCTGGGAGTCAAGGATGTTCAGCCCAAGGGTGGATTCCGGCAGTCACTACTGAGAGTTTGCTTGTGGGCATGTTGTGCGCATGCTTTGTGCACATGCACAGTGCAATCAAAATTGCTCTGCACATGCACAGAAACAAAAAACAAGAACTGGTTCAGGAGCATGGGAGGTCTGGGTCGCTGCCGGTTCCAGCGACCCAGGCCACCAAACCACTCCTGGTTCAGCCAAACTGGTCCGAACTGGTAGGAACCCACCACTGGTTCAGCCTGCATCTGGAGACATGTAACTGGGAATCAGCTCCAGGTGGGATGATGGAATGATTGGACCATGTGATAGACTTGTGAGTGCAGGGCAGAGGTGGGTTCCAACCGGTTCGGCGGGAGTAGGTAGTAACTTGGCCTGCCACACCCCCGAACTGGTTCTTGTCAAAGATTCTTTTATTACATTTTCATTTTCCTTTATACAATCACTTAAATACTGTGCAGTTTAAAAAAAAAAAGAAGCAATAAACAACTCATAACACTTCTATCCTACATACACCCTTCCTTCTACCCCTCCAACTTTCATTTCTCCCTTCCAACAATCCCCTCTTCTACTTCCCCTCCCCCTCAGCCATTCCTTTCTCCCCTTCCCACCATCTCACCCTCCTTACATTCCCTTCTCACTCCCTCTTAATTCCCCCCTCTTCTTTCCCTCTACACCTCGCTTCGGTGTATTTCTAGTATTCATTGGTCTATTTGTTTTGTACTAAAACAAAAGAAAAATAAAAGGAAAAGAAAGAAGAAAAGAACAAAAAAGAAAAAAAAAGAAAAAAAAGCAACAGTATCCAAGTGCATTCATTGTTCTGAAAATTGAGTCTATATTTCCACCCTCCCCCCCACCCACCCCCTGAACCCCCCTCCCTGACCCCCTTCCGACTTCCCAGGTCCCATTCCCGGCATCGTTCTTTATCAAGCAAAGTCTGGAGTATATTGAAACCAAATAGATTAGAAGTTACAAAATAATAATAATAATAAAAAAATAAAGAACAAAAAAGAAAAGAATAATAAAAAGAAAAAAAAGGGGGGGAAACCCCCCCCCAAGAAAGAGAAGTCAATATACTCTCTAACATTAAACTCAGCTTCTCATTATTTTAAAATCTTAAACAATGTCTTTACCTGCTTCCGCATATAAATTCTAAACCTCCCATCCTGCCTTTACCCGTGTCCGCATATATATTTTATCCTCATCCATTGCTCCTCTCATATTTACTCCACCCTCGTGTAGACTCTCCAGATAATCTTTCTTAACCTTGTATTCAAATAACAATTTATACAAAAATCAGCTTACATTCTGGATCAAGGTAATCTAATTGAACTTTCACTACCCTTCCATCTACCCCACGCCACCCGACTCCATTCATCCCAAACCACAATCCAAGAAAACTATGATCTCCGCTCTCCTCGCCCCAAAGAATAGATCATGCGCAGTTTAAATTAAGATTCAAACAAGTCTTATATAAGTCCCATACAATATATGTCCAAATTCAGCACCGCTTCTTTCAGTCTCAATATCTCTTCATCGGTATACAGCTTTGTCATTTTATACCAGACAGGAGTCCTGAAATTTTATTCAAATTAAAGATTTAAGAAGTATTTTAAAGGCATAGCTGGATCTTTATTCTTTACTCTTCTGCCCTTCCGGAAGGGGAAAGCAACACCCTCCGCCTTG
Organism: Thamnophis elegans; assembly: GCF_009769535.1. Lineage (NCBI taxonomy): Eukaryota > Metazoa > Chordata > Lepidosauria > Squamata > Natricidae > Thamnophis > Thamnophis elegans. The sequence continues at coordinate 23,812,178 of NC_045555.1, read as the reverse complement.
TAGCCACGTGTCCCGCTGCTTATCTTCTCCTTCTCCTTGTCTTTCTCCAAGTCCGGGTGAATCAGGAAGTCCCGCCTTCAGAGTTTTGTAGTAAAAATCTCGGGCTTCGCAAACAGAATTGAGACGATATTTTTGGTTCTCAAATGTGACTGTGATACCAGATGGCACTTCCCATTTATATTGTATCTGAGAATCTCTGAGTTTTTCAGTTAAGAAAGTGTAGTCTCTCCTTGCTCTTAATATTTGAGATGGTATTTCTTTAAAAACAATCAAGTCCTGTCCATCGATTCGCAGCCTGTTATTGTAGAACTTCTGTATTATCGCATTTCTGGATTCTCTTGTGGTGAAATATATAATTATGTCCCTTGGAAGCTGTCGTTGTTTTGCTACACACGAGTTCTGGCGATAAATTTTTTGAATCTGCCAATCAAAGTTAAATCCCGGACTTCCCACCGAACGTCTGAAAGCCTCAAAAAAGGTCTGTTTCAAATTCTCCTGTTCCTTTTCACGCAATCCTCTGACTCTTATTGCAAACGCAGTCTTATTGTAATTTATCATAACGAGTTGTTTTTGAGCATTTTCAGCTTCCTGTTGTAATGTTTGAATTTTAGATGTCAAATTAGAATTAGTTTTTTCCAAAAGTTCCAATTTGTCCTCCATTTCAGAAACATAGTCTGTCATAACAGTCATAACTCTGATCGTATCTTCCCTTGTTTGAGCAATCTTGGCGTCTAGTTTATCATATAAGTCCGATAAAAGTTGTTTAATTTCCTGTCTGAACTCTTTAAGGGTTTCAAAAAGAAATTCTTGCGTTAAGAGATCTCCAGTAGAGGGCGTGGGAGGCAAGGGCAGCGATTTTGTAACAATTTCTTGAGATGTATTATTAAGGAAACGCTTAGACTGCTTCGATTTGGGAGCCATTATAAAAAATGCACAAACAAATAAGCAAACAAACAAAGTCTCTGCTCCCCTCAGTTTTAAATGGGATACTATTTATAGACTTTTAACAGTTAATAAGGAGAAGTCTTCAGGAGAATAGAGCTGATTGAGTGTGTCATATATCAAACGCAGAAGCTATAAAATCGCCATCTTGTAACGCAGCTGGATAAGAAAGCCTTTTACAAAATTGAAGCTGGTATTTTGAATAGTAATAAGAAAAAAATTTACAACTTCAAGTTAATATTTGGTTTTGAGGCCATTTCAAAATTTATCTGCCTGCAGTTAATAAAACTCTATTGCCTGAATATGCAGCTTTAAGTAAAGAGGCTGAGTTCCCCTTTTATTTTGAAGTTAAGGCTTGGCAAAACTTTCAGTGAGTAAACATTGTAACAAGACCGTTCAGCAGATTCATCACCATTTAACTTCCAGATAAGCAAAGTTAATGAAGGAGTAAAATTTTTGTAGAAATGAAACTAATTAAAAAGCTTCTGCTGGCCTATTGTGAAACCAAAACATATGATAAGCAATCTCTTTTGTTTTGAATTCTTGTGAATTCTTGTGAGAATTAACAAAAAGTGTTCATTATTACCAGAGAAACCAGCCTGCTCGGCGCCATTTTAAAAGCCTCTAAGTAAATAATTTTTCGGAGGAGAAAAAGAAAAGAAGCTAAAATGTTGATAAACAATTATTGTCCACGGAAAGGGATTCAGCTCGTGATAAGATTAAATCAAACAAAACTTTGAACTGAGTGGGGGAGACCTACTTTGTCCTGCACAAGGCAGTTTGAAATTCCCAGCACGGACAGCCGTTCTGCCTTGGGCTAGCTCCCCTTTCCCTGCAAGCACAAAAGCTGCAAAAATCAAAGAGCATTTGCCAGCAAAACAATTTCTTCTTTCCTTCTTGCCTGAAGGATAAGAAAACCTGATAAGACGTCAGATGGAAGATCCTCTAAACAGGTACGTAGCCAGGAATTCGGAGGCAGCTGATTTTTTTGCTGCCACCACCAGCAGGCTCCTCCCAGGAAGTCACCCCCGAACTGGTTCTATCGTCGTTGGCGCCATCTTGACTTTCAGTTCTCTGCATGCGCAGAACAATCTTCATTGCAAAAATGTAATTGTTTTTCCTTTTCTAACATTGTGCGCATGCGCAGGCATTTTTAGGTGCAAATGCTCATGCGCGCAAATGTTTTTGCATGCCGAACTGGTAGTAATGCCGGAAGCAACCCACCCCTGGTGCAGGGAAAGGGACTTTGACTTTCCTTTGGGTGGGGAAACCATGTGATTCGGGTTTTCCCAGATGTGCCAATATGACATCTCTAATAAAATGAAACTCTGAGCAACTGCTGGTCTCGGAGTCTTATTTGGTTGGGGGTGTTACTTGGAGCCCTGACAGAACAACTGAGTCTAGCTAAATGCTGCCAGCATGAAGTGAACAAGATTGAAAGTTGACTTCCAGGCAAAATATTTTTCTTTTTCTTCCTGTTAGTGTCCTTGGGAAATCCAACTTAACTGGATCTTCCAGTGCCTACTAAGCAAAAATTTCTCTTCATTTAAAATGCCAAAAAAACACAACTCTGGGTTGCTTAGAACAGCAATATAATCCTCAAAACATAGAAGGGAGTAGTGCAGTGGTGTCAAACTCAAGGCCCGGGGGCCGGATCTGCCCCACGGGGTGCTCAGATCTGGCCTGCAGAGCCGCCCTGGAAATAGCGAGGGACTGGCCTGCGGTGCTTCTGCCAGAAAAAAACAGAGCTAGGAGACCTTCCTGGGCTCCGTTTTTGCTGGCAGAGGATTGCAGGAGGTCATGGAAGCTGAAAATGAAGCTCGGGAGACCATTTTCAATGGCAGAGTGCTTGGGCCACCACTGGCACCCCCAACACAAGTGACGTCGATCTGGGTGTGCCCACCCTGGCCATGCCCAGCATGGCCTCCCAAAGCCAAACACAACCCTGATGCAGCCCTCAATGAAATCGAGTTTGACACCCCCGGAGTAGTACAATGTGGGAAAGATTGAAGTGTGTGTGTTCTCCTAGACTGCACACTGCAGTTTCTGGCAAGATTTTGTAAGTGATTTGCCATTGCCTCTTTCCAGGGTTGAGAGAGTCACCAAATTGGGTTTTATACCTCAGGCACGATTAGAATGCCCGGTCTGCCAATTTTTAATCTGGTTCCTTCCCCACTACGCCAGACTGGCTCCCCTGCAAGAATTTTAGTGTAATTCCTTTTATTACTTTATGACTTATACCATACTGATTATTGCTGCTGATATTAATGTATTACTTGGATATTAACAGTGACCTGCATTTTTAAAAAAATGCAATATATAGTTATGCGACACATAAATGTGAATTATATACGATATGCCATATTCCGTTCCAGCTAATGAAACGAACATTCTTACCTAACAAATTTGCAGTAGTGCAATTTAATTCTTATGTTGATTGTAAATTCCTGTTTATTCAGTTTGTGTTTTATTTTTCCTGTCTTTCTCTTTTTTCTTCTTTTCTTTTCTTTCTTTCCTTCTTTCTCTCCTTTCTTTCTTTCTTTCTTTCTCTCTTTCTTCTTTTTTCCTTCTTTCTTTCCTTACTTCCTTCTCTCTTTCTTTCTTTTTCTTCTTTCTCCCTCCCTCCTTCCTATCTTTTTCTCTCTTTTCAATTTATGTATATGATGCCTATTTCAGTGACTGTAGATACTTTCTTAGTTGGGAAAAGGAGGGCCTCAAAACAGACACAGTAATAGAGTCCAAAAAATGAAAATGTGGGTGCTTCTCTATGCCAACAGACGGCCATCCTTCAACTGCAAGCACCTTTCCAACATTTTGCATGACCAATTCAGACAAACTGCTTTCTCCATAAGAAAAGTCAGTGGCAGATATTAATAATCCACTGGCAGTAAGCAATACTATAATTAGCTGAGTAATACACAGATGTATGCAATTGTGTTTAATTGATGCAACCTTTTTTCTGCCTTCCGCCAGTAAGGCCTCCTATGCACAATATATCTGTCTTGCAAGCCCGTGATGAAAAGCCAGCCAGATGAGCAGATGTCTTGCAGTAGAATTAATTTTTAAAAATGAGATACTAACAGTCTTATTCGTGTAGTAGCAGAAATGTAGTTGGCCAAAGAGTCCTACGCAGGGGTGGGCTTCAAAAATTTCAGCAACAGGTTCTCTGCCTGGTTGCTGGGTGGGTGTGGCCATGGTGGGCGTGGCCTAGTCCGCCTCCTGCACCACTGGGTGTGGGTGGGTGTTTTCACCTTCTCCAGGCTCTAGAGGCTTTCCTCAAGCCTCTGGGAATGCGAAAACTGCTTCCCCCAGGCTCCGGAGGCCGGAAATGAGCCTCCTAGAAAGTTCCAGAAGGCTGAAAACAGGATCGTTTCCAGCCTTCTGGAACTTTCTAGGAGGCCTGTTTTTCCCCCTCCCAAAGCCTGTGCACGAGCACTGCACTTACCTCGCATCCACAACCAGCCGCGTGGAGACTCCTGGGAGAGAGGGGCAGGGTGGGAGGGGCACGGTTGGGTGGGAGGGCCATAACGTTAGCTATGGGTTCTCCCAAACCTAGGCGAACCTGTAGCAACCCACCCCTGGTCCTATAGTAACCAAAACTATGAGTGTCTGGCATTTCAAATTTCTTTACTTTGGAGATTTTGATGCCTTTTTTGAAGATGTTAACCAGTTGTACTCATCTGTGTTTAAAACTGGCATTGATAGTTTTGCTGTTAAGGGGTGATTATAAATGATCCAATCCAGCTTAGAAGCTCTTTATCTACCGCTCAATATCCATCAAGAGGTTTTTCCGGGTGACATTAACAATGGAAAAGTTATCGCTCAGATTGCTCTTTGTCAGTCAAATATGATGCCAGCAGCAGAGGCTACATAAATTTCCATATTTCCCGGAGACAAAGCTTCAGTCATGCATTATGCTCTCCAAAAATTAGGGCTGTCAGCGGGTTAAATAAATTTTAGTAAATGCTTGGCATAAATTTGAGTTGACTCCATTGAATGGGCAAAGCTCTTGAATGGGAATGAAAGGAGCCATTCTGAAAGAGAGGGAAGAGCATTTTCTCTTTGTTTTCTGGAGGTGTTCTGATCTAGGCTTCCCCAAAAAGCACAAAGGAGATTCCTGGTCCTGACAAAACCCCTTCTATTAGACGAATGTGAATTCCTCTCATTCACATTCAGCAAAGTCCCGGCAAACAGTCTTTCAAAGGTGCTTGGAAATCTGCTATGTAAATATTTTCCAAACGCAGTCCTGTGCAAAGAAAGACTTGGCACAGAGTCTCTGAGATTCACAGATAGATCTTCCCACTCTTGAAATGAACAAATTGTTTCCTGCAAAAGCCCACTCCTCTTTCGCTCCTCTTTTATTTCCAATGTGAGGGGCCATTCACCATCCACCTGTGGCTTTACTCCCAAGTTCACTCTGATTTTTGAGCTGTTGTTTTCTTCTGGCAGCTCTGCGCATGCACACACTGGGAACAGGCGCCAGGTGTTCCTCTGCCTCACTGCTGTCCAGCTCTGAAGGCAGATTAGAACTGTCAAACAGCCCTGGCCCCCTCTCTGCCTCTGATGCAGAGCCCTCGTCCGAGCCTTCCCCAGCCTCCAGGACTGGCCCATGTTCCTCCACAACCTCCTCACTATCCGAATCTGCTGTTAGCTCCATTGGCGGGCCACAACAGTGTGTAAGCCTGAATTTTACAATGGTTTATTTAGTGACGGTTCAAAATTACACTGAAAAAAGTGGCCTGTGACCATTTTTTCACACCTACAACATTTGTAGCATCCCCTTGGTCATGTGATCCAAATTGGGATGACAACGGGTTCATATTTATGATGGTCGCAGTGTCCCAAAGAATCATGTGATTCCCTTTTGTGACCTTCTGCCAAGCAAGGCCAACGGGAAAGCCAAATGCACTTAACAACCATAGTGAGGAGGGTCGTAAAGTGGGGCACAAATCGCTTAACAAATGTTTTGCTTCAATGTTGGACTCAGTTGTGGTCATAAGTCGAGGACTCCCTATATGTGCTGATGTACTCTGATAGATACTGAACAGGGATGGATAATGGATGGGTGGATGGATATATATATATGTGTGTGTGTGTGTGTGTGTGTGTGTGTGTGTGTATGTACATATACATATATATACATATATGTATACATATGTATACATATGTATACATATATATACGTATATATACGTATGTGTACGTATGTGTACGTATGTGTGTGTGTGTGTGTGTATATATATATATATATATATATATATATATATATATATATATATATATATATATATATATGTTATATTTATGCTGATAAATAAATAAAGGGAGACTAGTATATGATTTTTTTACAACCCCCGGTATGCCCAAATATGGGAGGAAGATCACTACTTCCATTCTCTGTCCTTCGGCTCGTCACAAGAGATCATCCAGGCAGAAACCCAATATTTTTTTACTGTTGCCTTTTTGTTACATTTTGTTGTATTTGTGCTGATATATATATATAGATATAAAATTTGCTACCTAGTTAATCGAAGTCCTGCTTTTAAACAATCAAAATGAAGAAGAAGTTGGCCAGTAGTAAGGTAGATTGACTCAATTGCAGTGCTCCATTGGAAGTCCTGAAGGGTACAATTATGGAGTGAATCTGTCATGGTGACTGAGTCAACACCAACTGGATGACACGCCATCAATCAATCACTCAATCAACAAAAAACAAGTTTCTGTTTGCAAACCACAAAAATAACTTTAATCTACTCAACTGGATGATAGTTTCTGAGAAACTGTACCCTCGAGTTTTCTTAAATTTATGACTCAGATTGAAAGCTCATTTTAAGCACTTTTCTGTTATTATGCATTCTGTTATGTCAGTGTCAACTCTAGTAACTTTAAAACTGTGTGGATTTCAACTCCCATAATCCATCAGCCAGAAAAGCTGTTTTTTTTTTTTTTAAATCAGGCTGGAGAATTTGGGGAGCAGAAGTCCACACATCTTTAAATTGTCAAGATTGGAGTAAGAGAATTAGATTTTAATACAGTATGTATACTATACTAGGATTAGTAAGGATGGTGCTGATTAAAAAGAATAAATTAAAGAATTAAGTGGAAAGGTTAAAGGTTGAAAGATAGTATTATTATGCCTGCTTAAACAATGTTGTAATTGGCATTAGAATGATACATTGAAATATTGAATAATTAAATATCTTAATATAATTAGGAGTATTAATCTTAGGAGCATGTAAGCTTAATTAATGTAACAATTATTATTGATATTAGTATTGTTATTTGTATCAAAATGAATGATACCCAGATGCCATACTGTTCATGTATTGCTGTTGGTGTATACATAAAAATAAAATAAACATATTAAAAAAAGTTGTCAAAGTTCAGAAACACTGTTATGTATTTACAATTAGTGTCTTTGGGCATCTCCAGTTTTTAACTGTATTTCTATTCTCAGAATGGTAGTAAAAAAAATTGAATCCCACCACTATACTGTAACATATCTGGAAAACACTGACAGGCCGTGAGAAAACAATTATGGGTTTCAAGCAGATTTAAGAATGGAACTAACATGGCAGATACAGAAATATTCATAATAGCAGCATTATTAACATTACTACAACTTGTTTATCTATTTAGTAATAAAACAATAAAGTTAAACGGATTATAAATCTTCTATGGCCAATTTAAAACATTTACCGTATATACTCGAGTATAAGCCGACCCGAATATAAGCCGAGGCACCTAATTTTACCCCAAAAAGCTGGAAAAGTTATTGACTCGAGTATAAGCCTAGGGTGGGAAATGCAGCAGCTACGGTAAATTTCAAAAATAAAAAATCAGTGTTATTTGAAACTCAAAGTTATGTTTATTCAAGGGACCCGCTTAATTAAAGTGTTCTATAATATCAGTATGACTTATAATACTGCAAGTCTGCAATATTAAAATACTTGTATAGGGGATCCCCGGGATCCCCCGAAGAGATCAAATCACAACCAGTATGCCACCTTCTTGGTATATTGTTTTTATTTTCACTGAGTTTTTAAAAATGAGCATTATTTCATCCTTTTTTTCTTTATGTTTGATTGGTATCTGCAATTTGTGTTAATTCTGTTCATACATATAATATAAATGAAAAACCCAGCTCTCTTAAAAAATATTTTAAGTTCTTTCTGGTGCTCCCTTTTAGAATTGGCCAACTAATATTTCTGTTCACCCAACTAATGTCAGGCAGAGTTAACTGAAAAAGTAATTTTTCATGAAAGGACATTTTCCTAGGATTTTAATTGTTCTTACTGTCAGATTGCTCGTTATTTCCAGCTTGAGTCTCCTTCTGACAAGTTTCCATTGCTTCTTGTCCTGTCCTCAGGTGCTATTGCTGCTGCCTCCTCCTCCTCCTCCAACAGCACCAACACATTTGCTGCCCAGCGCTGCGGCTGAGGTGAAGCCGCCAAAGCTCCCGCTGGCGCCCCCGCAGCGTTGGGCGGATATCCGGCAGTGCTGTTGGAGGAGGAGGAGGCGAACCATCCTGCCATCGCCGGCCACTGCCAGCCCCGCCGCTCTTCCCACCCCCTTCCAAGCCCCACAGTCCAGCGGATGGAGCAGCGAAGCCCCGGGGCTTCGCTGCTGCTCCCCGCATTTTCTGCACGGGGATCCCTTGGAGAGGGGATTCCAGCCTGCCATCGCCAGCCACTGCCAGCCCCGCCGCTCTTCCCACCCCCTTCCAAGCCCCACAGTCCAGCGGATGGAGCAGCGAAGCCCCGGGGCTTCGCTACTGCTCCCCGCATTTTCTGCACGGGGATCCCTTGGAGAGGGGATTCCAGCCTGCCATCGCCAGCCGTGGCTGGCGATGGCAGGCTGGAATCCCCTCTCCAAGGGATCCCCGTGCAGAAAATGCGGGGAGCAGTAGCGAAGCCCCGGGGCTTCGCTGCTCCATCCGCTGGACTGTGGGGCTTGGAAGGGGGTGGGAAGAGCGGCAGGGCTAGCGGTGGCTGGCGATGGCAGGCTGGTTCGCCTCCTCCTCCTCCAACAGGCAACAGCACTGCCGGATCCAGTTGTAGACTCGAGCATAAGCCGAGGCGGCTTTTTTCAGCCCAAAAAGTGGGCTGAAAAACTCGGCTTATACTCGAGTATATACGGTAATCCTGTAACAATTCCATTATCTGCGAGTTTTCTGGTGTCACTGAATTTAGTGGTAAACTCCTGTCCATTCTGTGTAATTGTTCGCATACTAACTAAACAATTATTCCCTTTGTCCCACCATCAGCGAGTTAAAAGCTTTTTCTACAAACAAAAAAGTTAAACAATTTGATGTTTACTAAAAAAAGAAGGAATGTTTGAAATTAATGTTTTTGGAAACCGTTTGATATTTCAAAATTACTCATGCAAGATTAATAGGAGTGAGTCTAAATAAAGAGAATAGCCAAAAAGTATATTACCCAGTAAATGCATTCATTAGTGCTTAATTACAAGAAACTGCTATCAATTATTTAACATTGCTACAAATTGTTCAGAGAACGGGTACATTTTTCTCCACCATTAATATTTTCAATTACAAACTTTATCTAATTGTACTTTCTCTCCTCCAACCTCCTGGGTCCTAATTTTCCTGGATTGTCTATAATCTATTATGATATTTAAAATTAGTTTCAAGTCATTTTGTTTTGAGAATTGCTAATATAGAGATGGACTTCATTTCCCCCTCTTCTTATCTTCTGTTGCATGGTTGAAAGCTAGGTTTTCGCTTTCGTTAGTTATAATAGACCCCTGGGAAACTTAGCACATGTTTACTGAATAATCCACCCTTCCCTAGAATTTTAGAAGTTATAATTAAAGCAGGAAAAACATTAAATCATCCTGAAACAATGATTCTGTAAAGGCTTGTTTCAGTGACACAAACAATACAGATCTTTGTTGAGTTGTCCTGGTTCCCTTCAAGGTAACCAGGGTTCAGTGGTGGGTTCCGGATTCTGTTGCAACTGGTACGGTGCAACAGGGCCGGGCGTCCACCACATGAATGCGTGCAACATGCGTGCCACGTGTGCAGTGTGCACCTGTGTACTTACTGCCTGCGACGCTCTGCAACGCCCCAGCTGCTCAGCGGAGCATCGCACAGGCACCATACGCTTCATGCGCGGAAGCCCCAAAAACCTCAAATACTGGTAAGGAGTACAGGCAGGGGGATGGGCCCTCCAGAGCACTGTACCGGAATGTACCTGGTGCTCCCGGCAGGCACCAGTACACCCGTACCAGGGCACAACAGTCGTAACCCACCACTGCCAGGGTTGAAGGCAGAGGTGGGTTCCTACTGGTTCGGACTGGTTCAGCCGAGTAGGTAGTAACTCGGCCTGCCATGCCCCTTAACCATCGTAGGTGCTGCCATCTTGTTTTTTGCTTCTGCGCAGTATTGCGCATCCTTGAGCAAACTAGCAGTGGCACCAACTGGAACCCACCCCTAGTTGAAGGCTTCTTCTGTAGTAAACTTCCACTTCAGGGAATGTACCCCTACTCTACTCAGGCTCACCAGAAAAGGCTAAAATCTTTTATTCCAACATGTTTTCAGTCCGAGTCAACTTGCTCGGTTCTATTTTTGCACATTTACTGTGTTTGAGTTTGGGGTGTGACCTTAATATGGATTCAGGTGTTAATTATTTATTATGTAATAGCCATGTTGACGAAGTGGTGTAGAAAGTAAACACCCACCCACCCTTCTAGAGAATGAAATATTTTGGGGAATATTAAAAAGGCAGGATAGAATATTTACCCTCATGGAGAAATGGGGAAAAATCTTAAGGGAGGCAGGAACCAGCCCCAGTCTCCCTGCCCCAAGCAGAAACTGGGGAGGCCAGCTTTTAGAAATGCAGATTTGGTAATCCATTCAGAAAGGCTGGGTCAAACAGAAATTCCAGACAAGCAGCACAGTTGACAACTGTTGCAACTGTTGACAAGATTAGTTCAGACAAACACCTAGGATTTGCATTTCCCCTTTTGCCTATAGAGCCAGCCATGACCCCTACATGACCCCATGGGGATCAAGAAGGAATAAAAAACCCACCGACTCTCAACTCCATTGTGTCAGCTGTCCCAAAATTGCATACTCTGTGCATGTTGGTTCTGTTTATCAGTAAATGGACTTTCTTTCTTAAGCAGCCTCTGTTTTATTCCCAGCTCCATTTTATTGGCGTTGGAGCTGGATTTTTCTTCCAACAGTGGCTAAAATCTAGTATTGCAGGCTAATTCTGTTGACTGCCAGCAGTTCGATCCTGACCAGCTCAAGGTTGACTCAGCCCTCCAGCCTTCTGAGGTCTCAGATTGTTAGGGGCAAGAGAATGACTCTGTTAACTGCTTAGAGAGGGCTGTAAAGCACTGTGAAGCAGTATATAAATCTAAGTGCTTTGTGTATTTTCATTTTGATTGATGTTATGTGGCCAGGTTGAGAAAAAGTGGGTTAAAAGGTTTGAATGAGTCATTTATCTCTTCACCTAAGGTGACCAGACATCCCAATTTTGGCGGGACAGTCACGATTTCTAACAATTTGTCCCGTGTCCCGCAGCATTTTTAAAAAGTCCCGATTTTCTGGCTTCATGTTGAAAGCGCAGTGGATTTGCTTAAGAAATCCTAACCGGGGTAAGACAAAAGACACTCTGTCTAAACCCTCTCTATGTCTCAGTACTTTCATTGAAGATATTAAAACGTTAAAGCAAGAAAACGAATCCCCCGCCGCTTTTACTTACTTTTATAAGAAAAGATGACCCAGTACCATAGAGCTCCAGGAAATACTTTGGCTAGAAAAGTAACGACTGTTCCTTCCTGGATTTCCCAGAGGGGAGGGGCATGGAGGCTGGAGGTCGGCTTGTGTGGGAAAAATGGTGACAAGGTTTCTTTGAAAAATATTTCCCTGGGACTAATTTCACCATTTTAATTTGCTCAGTTCTTTGTATTAACATCTACATCATTCTGGATTGATCTGGAGTGCCTGCCTGCTGGTAAGTGAGCCGGGTTTTTTTTCTTTTATTTTTTAATGTATTTTAAAATAATATTTTATTTATTGTGCATAAGATTTTTTAAAATAGTTTTATTCTGCCTGGATTCTTTTTTTAAATTGTCTTAGACTATTTAAATAAAGATTCTATCCAAAATAAATTGAAATAAACAATTTTTAAAAATTCTATGCACAATACTTTGAAATAGCCTTAGCTTTCAAACAGTTCATTTAGTGACCAAAGTTACAATGGCATTGAAAAAAGTGACTAATGACCATTTTTCACACTTAGCGACCATTTTCACACTTAGCGATCGTTGCAGCATCCTCGTGGTCACGTGATCAAAATTTTGATGTTTGGCAACAGTTACAATTTATATTTGTAAATTGTAGTTATGTTGAAATAAAAAAAATATTACAATACTATTTTTGTGTTGTATGAAAATTTTTGTTGCTCCATATAAAATTTTTAATGAAGCCCTCCCCCCACATCAAAGGTGTCCCTCTTTATCAATTTGCATCAGGGTTGTATTTGACCTCGGGGGGGGGCATGACCAGCACGATGTCACTCATCAAGGTTTTGTATTTTGCTTTATGGCCTCCTGCAACCCTCTGGCAATGAAAATGGAGCTCAGAGAGGACATATGTGGCTGGCCTGGTCTCTGTTTTCACTGGCAGAAGGCTGCAGGAGGCTGTTGTGGCTGAAAACGGAGCCCGGGCAACTTGTGTGCAGCCTCCCGAAGCTCCATTTTTGTTGGCAGAGAACTGCGGGAGGTTATCGTGGCTAAAAATGGAGCCCGGGCAGGCTGCACGTAGCCCTCTTGCTCTCTGATTTTGTTGGCAGAGGCACTGTGGGCCAGTTCTTTGCTGTTTCCTGGGTGGGCCTATGGGCCAGAGCTAGGCACCCCATGGGCCGGATCCGGCCCCCAGGCCTTGAGTTTGACAACCCTGCCCTACAGCTAGTGACCTCATATTTTTATAAGGGGACAAACATATGTCTTATTTTTGTAATTGTGGGTATCAGAACTGCATGCACATCTGTATTACACAATCTACTTCCTAGCCTCACATACTGTGTCCTTCCAACCTGCCCAAAATAGTGACTGGGCACTTCTTAAACAGAACAAAATCCTGGCTTCTTGATACAGAAAATATCAAATGTTTCTGCAGAATCCAGTAATTATATCAAACTGCCTATTTATCTAGTCTTGATGTGTGTCAAATTTTCCCCACAGCAAGCTTTGTGTGAGACGAGATTGATTGCCACTCTTTGCGGTAATTAGGTGAAATGTTTGAATTAAAATATGGCTTTTATTAAACACTAATTGCACCTTCTGCATAAAATCAGTTAGCTGCTTTTTCTCCCTCATGGAGTAAAACAATTTTGTTTTTTTTATTAAAATTGGTTGGAATGCTACTTTATTTTTAATTTTTTTCCAAATAATCAATTTTCCCCCTCTGTTCAATTTTCCCAGGCTCTTAAAATAATATTTATGCTTAAGCGTGGGAAATAGGATTTAAAAATCAATATAAAGGAGTAACTCTTATGAACTGCCACATGGTTATTAGAAGGTCTCATTTCTTTCCAGTGAAGTAATGGCCCATTTCTCCAAACCCAGCATCTCATTGCCACAGCTTCTACTATTAAATAGGGGTATGAAAATCAGCCCAGATCATTGACTCTGTTCAAACACTGTATTTGAATCATTGAATCAACCCAATTTGATTTGATTTAAGTGATTGAATCAGCTCAATAAAATGTCAGAGTGTCTGCACACGAAGTTCACTCCTTTGAAGTTGAACATGTTCAAGTTGATGCATCCGATTGTTGGTTCAACTCAAATCTTCAAAATGAAGCTTCTCATACTCTGGAATTAAGAAACAGTTTTTACTCATACCTCTAGATCAGAGGTGGTGTTCAGCCGGTTCGGACTGGTTCGCCTGAACCAGTAGTGGTTAATAAGACCAGCTGTCTTATTTAGGCACGTTTTTCAAGCCAAAGCGCATGTGTGGAAGCCAAGCGCATGCATGGATGGGTCACATTTTTGAACCAGTAGGGAAAGTAAGTGAATACCACCCCTGCTCTAGACCAAGGGTGTCAAACTCGTGGCCCAGAGGCCAGATGCGTCACATGCTGGCCCTGCCCCTGCTCAGTTTAGCAAAGGGGGGGGGGAATCCCGATACATCACATGACACCATAACGACCATGTGAGTTTGACACCCCTGCTCTAGACACAGGGATAATTTTTCTCCTCGTGCTATCACTCCGCTGAACACTTAATTCTCAGAGTTCTATCTAATGTCTAGGTATATTTTCCCATGGAGTATGACTGTAGTATTATTATTTAGAAGAGCCATGGTGGCGTAGTGGTTAGAATGCAGTATTGCAGGCTGATTCTCCTCACTGCCAGGAGTTTGATCCTGACTGACTCAAAGTTGACTCAGTCTTCCATCCTACCGAGGTTGGTAAAATGAGGACCCAGATTGTTGGGGACTCTGTAAACTGCTTAGTGAGGACTGTAAAGCACTGTGAAGCAATATATAAGTCTAAATGCTATGGCTATTATTTACTCTTATTATTATCTTTCTTATCCCACCCTCTTTTTGGTATTATGATGAGTATGATTATGATTATTATGTTGCTTTGCAAGCACACTGGGAGTTTCTCCACCAGAGATAAATATCCTGTATGTCTGATCACATTTGGCCCAAAAAAGTATTCAATTCAATTCAAGTTCAAATTTTGACATAATGGGAACTCTTGGTCTGAAACACAGTTTCCTCTGAATGCTTAGTCCACTGGCGCCATGATTTTCACATCAATCCTGTGCCAGTCACATGGACAACATGATGCCTTACTTCCTTTTCTTGAGATCAGCACTCTTTGTATTATATTTTATATCTCTATATATAAAACCAAAATACCAGTTACATATCATCACAAAATCTCCAGAAGCGTAAAGCCTATAAACTTGAAATTTGGCACATATGTTCCTCTTGGCTTCTAGGTGCTTGCTAAGAAAGAATTTTTCAAAATGACAATCAGATCATTAATATTTCTTATATTATTATTAACACACTCTGATGCTAAGGAGTTAGACATTCTACTTACCCTCCCCACCTGAAAAGAACTATGTTCCAACTGCCACTTGGGCATGGGTATGGCCAGCATGTGACTCATCTGGCCTGTGGGCTTGGCGTTTAGACATTCTACTCCCTCTCCCCATCTGAAAAATGCTCTGATGCTAAGGAGTTAGACTGAGGGAGAGAAGGGGATAAGATAGGAGAGGCCTCTGTGGGGAAGGCTGAGAGAAAGAAGGGGATAAGAGAGGATCAATGGGGCCAGTCTGAGGGAGAGAAGGGGGATAGGATAGGAGAGGCTTCTATGGGGCAAGCCTGAGGGAGAGAAGGGGAGAGGAGAGGCCGATTACAACTACTCACCTACAAGACCGTCTCCTGCCGCATACCTCCCTAAGACCAATAAGATCGCACAGGATGGGCCTTCTCCGGGTGCCTTCAGCTGGACAATGCCGGCTGGTGACGCCTCAGAGTAGGGCCTTCTCTGTTGCCGCTCCAGCCCTATGGAATGAGCTACCCCCAGAGATCCGGACCCTACCCACTCTCATGGCCTTCCATAAAGCTATTAAAACCTGGCTTTTCCAACAGGCCTGGGGTTGTTGACCCCTGGATTGAGGTCCAGCCCCCCTTTGATTGGGTGCATGTTGTGTTTTCTTTTTAATCTTGTTTTATCTTATTGTTTTAATCCTTTTTTAACATTTTTCATTTCTGTAAGCCGCCCGGAGTCCTCTGGGATTGGGCGGCCTATAAATTCAATAAATGAAATGAAATTAATTTTCAAGCTGGAAGTGTTGATTTATCAAGCCCGATCACATAGTTTCATAGTGGAGCACAGGTATCCAGTTAGTATGTGTGTATGTATGTATGTATGTATGTATGTATGTATGTATGTATGTATGTATGTAGGTAGGTAGGTAGGTAGGTAGGTAGGTAGGTAGGTAGATAGATAGATAGATAGATAGATAGATAGATAGATAGATAGATAGATAGATAGAAAGATAGATAGATAGATAGATAGATAGATGATAGATAGATAGAAAGAAAGAAAGATAGATAGATAGATAGATAGATAGATAGATAGATAGATAGATAGATAGATAGATAGATAGATAGATAGATAGATAGATATGCGTGTGTGTATGTGTGTGTGTGTGTAAGTCTGTTTCTCCTCTTTAAACAGTCTGTACTACGTTTGTATTACCATGCATAAGCAATAATGAGGAACCTTCAAAAAGCATGAAAGACCTTCTCTGTACACAGAACAGAAAGCTAATATGTACCCAAGATGAATCCTGCCAAGCTCAATTGGCTACTTCAAGGTTTCTTTTTTTAAAAAAAAAAAATCCTACTTTGTACCTCCTTTAGGCAGAAATAACATAAATAAGGAAAGGCAGTCCAACAGCCTCCACATCATTTTGCTAAGTTCCCCACTGAGAAATTGGCTCGACCAATGCCAAAAAGGCTCACATTCTAATTTTAAAATTATAAACATTCAAAAACCATTTGCTTTTCCTCTTATTTTTCTGTCATCAACGGGCTTTGCTGTCTCTGGTGTTGTCCCAGGAGGGATGGTCAAACCAGTTGACAAGCTTGAATGCTTTCTAGGAAGAGTCCCTCATCACTGGCAGAATTTGGTTGACCCAATGGGTTGGCCCATTGTTGCTGGTCATATTTTATGAGCAAGTTAGTTAGGGGAAGCAACAGAAGCCATATCACACAACAATACACAATGCCACAGGGAAATGTTCCCTTATAAATAAATAAATAAATAAATAAATAAATAAATAAATAAATAAATAAATAAATAAATAAATAAATAAATAAATATTTAGGAAGATTTAAAGAAGTTCCTCCAACATCTGACTTTTGTCCATATGTGTACCACTAAAGGAGAATATTTGTAGATCCAGGTTGAGTCCTTGATGCCCTCTGAGCTTGGCTGTTTGATTTATTTATTTATTGAATTTATATTGCCACCTATTCGCCCATGGCAACTCAAGGCAGCTTACAGAATATAAAATCTCATTTAAAACAAAAAATAATAATAAAAAGAATCAAATAAATTAATATAGTACAATTTAACAAAATCACCTGATGCTAATTACTGTGGTATTCAGCCCTTCTCATCTCTTAGAGAGAAAAAATTATTTGAAAGGCCTAAGGCGCCATAATGGGACCCAGAAAGCTATGGAAAATAAACATTTCCCAGGACTTCTGTGGTTGTCCTATTGTTCTGATTATTTCAAGACCTCCAATTAGGTTAGATCTCCAGGGAAAACCATTGTGCTGTTGGCAGGGGCATCATCACATTCTCTTTTGCCTGGAGCTATTTTTATCCAAAACAAGAAAATGAGGATTTAGCTCTTAATAGACAACTTCTGCAGGGACAGGGTAGTTCAATGGTTAAGATGCTGAGTTTGTTCATCAGAAGGTCGGCAGTTCAGTGTTTCAAATCCCTAGCACCGCATAATGGGGTGAGCTCCCATTACTTGTCCCAGCTTCTGCCAACCTAGCAGTTTGGTAGCATGTAAAAAATGCAAGTAGAAAAATAGGAACCACCTTTGGTGGGAAGGTAACAGCGTTCCATGTGCCTTCAGTGTTTAATCATGCCGGCCACATGACCACGGAGACATCTTCGGACAGCGCTGGCTCTTTGGCTTTGAAACTGAGATGATTACCACCCCCTAGAGTCAGGAATGACTAGCATGCATATGCAGGGGAAACTTTACCTTTTTAAATAACTAGGGGTAGCATCATTGGAGCCTTTTATAAGTATGACAGCCATTATCTCTTAGTTGCTGTTAGTTGAAGTATCTCAATTACTTTGTAGGCTACAAATCTGCTCCCATCATGTGGTGAACCATAGCCAGCCTCAACTGATATGATCATCTCCAAGTCTACCCAACAAAGATGATTAGGGGACTGGAGGCTAAAACATATGAAGAATGGTTGCAGGAATTGGGTATGTGTCAATCATCCCATTTAGTCGTCTAGCAAAGAAAGATCCCTGGTTGCTTGTTTTGCCAAGAGCAGGGGTGGGATTCAGGTGGTTTGCACTGGTTTGGGCAAACCGGATGTTAATTTTACATCTGGTTCGGCAAACTGGTAGTTCCGACAACCAGCTGGCCCTGCCCCAACCAGCCTCGCCTGTCCCAGGAATTCTGGATCCCAGGTAAGTACGGGGAGCATGTGGAGGCTGGGAAGGTGGAAAATGGGCTTCCCAGAGGCCCATTGAGGCTAAAAACGGGCCTATTTCCGTCCTCCAGAGAGCCTCCGGAGCCCAGGGAGGTGGAAAATGAGCCCTCCACAGCCTGTTTTTGCTCCCAGGATGGTTCAGGAGGCCGATTAGGCCACACCCACCCTGTCCATGCCCACCCAGCAATCGGACAGAGAAGCAATTGTTAAATTATTTGAAGCCCAACATTGGCCACAAGTATACTTTACTGAAGCTTAAATGGTTACAGAATTAGCATACGTTAGCTCTGATGTTTTCCTGGGCAAACAACACAAAGGAAAGTTCCCTCTTTTCCTTTGGCCATCCTCCGGTTATCTGCAAACACCCAATCAGGTGCTTGTATATTGGTCAGGAATATACAGGTGCTCAGTTCCCAGTTCTGCAAATCATTAATGACCTTGACTGACTGGAGTTTCTCACGTGGCTCGGTATGTCTAATATATCTAGTCTAGTGAAAAGAAGGACTAGGGATGACATGATAGCAGTGCTCCAAAATTTGAAGGGGTGCCACAAAGAAAGGGGAGGGGTCAATCTATTTAGCAAAGCACTAGAAAGCAGGACAAGAATCAATGGTTGGAAATTAATTAAGGAAGGCAGGAATTAATTAATTCCTGGCAGTGAGAACAGTTAACCAGTGGAACAGGTTACCTTCAGAAGTTGTGGATGCTGCATCACTGGAGATTTAAAAAAAGATTGGACAGACATTTGTCTGGAATGGTTTAGGGTTTCCTGTTTGAACAGGGAATTGGACTAGAAGACCTCCAAGGTCCCTTCCAAATCCATTATTGTGTTATTTTGCAATTTATGAAGCTGAACTTCCACTGAAGTCAAGGTTTCTTTAGCAGAAGCTAGAATTTGGCTCTTGACTTTAAGTTTCAGATTTATTTTCACACCAACTGGCATGGCTCCACCATTACCCAGTGGGAGACAAATTTAAGCGGGGGGAAAATTGACTGCAAGAAAAACTCATTTGAGTTTATTTTGGCTCTAGGTGTGTCAAAATCTATTAAGAAGGGTTTAGGATATGGAGTTCAGTGAGATATGAATCAATTGTTCAGCCACAGATACGAAGGAAGCTTTAACAGTAACTTTATTGTCAATTCATTTCAAAGGCAAACCACTGTCAAACTTCTATTTTGATGATCTAAGGGATCTTCAGCTCTGCGCTGGGCAGAAATCAGAACATCCCATTAAATTAGAGAGATCCATCCTAGTAATGTCCTAACAGTAAGGACAATTAACCAGTGGAACAGGTTGCCTTCAGACGTTCTGGGATGCTCCAACACTGGGGGTGTTTAAGAAGAGACTGGACAACTATTTGTCTGAAATGGCATAGGGTTAGAATAGAATAGAGCTGGAAGGGACCTTGGATGTCTTCTAATCCAGCCCCCTGCTAAAGCAGGAGACCCCATAGCATTTCAGACAAATGGCTGTCCAATCTCATCTTAAAAACCTCCAGTCATGGTGCACTCACAACTTCTGAAGGCAAGTTCTTCCACTGGTTACTTGTCCTCACTGTTAGGAAGTTTCTCCTTAATTCCAGGTTGCTTCTTTCTTTGATTAGTTTCCAACCATAACTCTGTTATTCTGTTGTTTGGTGTTTGAAGCTCTTGAGAAGCACAGTTATCTGGTCTTCGTTTGCTAAGAATGAATTTTTACGGACACGTGGTCAGAGCTAATGTGTATCCATGGCGAGGCGAACAGTTGCACTCAGTTTAAATAGCCGGCCAATCCAAAAAGCAATGGATGGACTGACTGCAGGAAAACATGTGAGTGGGTAGATCTTACATGTTTACCACGAAGACGAAGTGGTGGGTGAAATGCAAAACTGAGGACCCCATGATATGGCAGGAATAACGCAAAGAATGGCAAGAAGTAGATTTGCTAAGAATGACATTAAAAAGTAACATTTCCCATTTCAGGGCTTTGTTGTATCTAATTTTGAGACAGCTGTCTATAAAAGATCAATTAGCTCCAATGCAGGCATGCACCCTAAACACTCTAGATGTGTTTTGAACTGTATAGCTGCATGTCAGAGGAATGTGTGGCAGTTGTACGAGTAAAAGCGAAACCAAATCGTGTTGCTTGGGAATACCTATGGAGGCTCTCAATCATCCCAAAGGTATTTTTCCAAAGGCAACTGGACTTCCTTGAAAATATTTTGCTTCTCATCCAAGAAGCTTTCCCAGTAACTGAAGACGTTGGTTGAGAAGCAAAACATTGTCAAAGGAAAAACCAAGAAACTCCAGCTGCCTTCTGAATAGCACCTTTGGGACATTGCTTGAGAACGTTGGCCTAAAATTCTAACCGTCCAAAGCAATTCTCCAGCAGCAGAGGATTTTTCTCCCACATTCTTGAAGAAAGCTCTAAGTCCACGCCAAGCCTCTTAGGATTCGGAAAGAGGAAGTCTATGTTTTTTTCATGCTGAAGCTAATTAGCAATGTCCCGACAAAACAGCCACACGTCATTAATCATGGAGGGGTGGTGGGCCATCCCAGCCTTCTCAGAAGCACAATTTGTTGAGATTTTATTTTCTCTTGTTCCTATTGCTTTTCACCACTTGGATTGGGTAGCATTCAAACGTCATGAGATCTCACTTTTCATGGTCAACAGCCTGTGAAGCAGAATCTGTGCCTTGATGGAAAAGACAATGGACCTCTGTTTATAGAACCACACTTGCTTCTCCCCGCCCCTACTGTTCCTAAATAGAAGAGCATGAACTGATGGTTTTTCTTGGTATTTTCTTCTTGAGCTAAAGCCTGACTGACTTGGTGTTCTAAAACAGAGTTCCCCAATGTTTCTGGCATTGTGGATCAGTGGATGGTTCATGCAGGTAGCCGGCTAGCGTGCACAGACAGCTCCATTTCCTTTAGCAGCGTGAACATGTGCCTGCTCCTCATGCAAATGGAGCATATGCATATGTGCTCACCAGTGGTGAAATTTAATTTTTTTTACTACTGGTTCTGTGGGTGTGATGTGGCTTGGTGGGCGTGGCTTGGTGGGCGTGGCAGGGGAAGGATACTGCAAAATCTCCAGTATCCTCACCCCACTCTGGGGCCAGCCAGAGGTGGCATTTGCCGGTTCACCAAACTACTCAAAATTTCCGCTACTGGTTCTCCAGAACCTGTCAGAACCTGCTGGATTTCACCCCTGGTGCTCTCCCATTGCTTGCACAATTAAGGATGCCAGTGCATGCACACACACTTACCAGCCATTTCCATGGCCCAGTTGCAAGTCCCTCACGACCCACTAGTGGTCCATAGGCAGAGGGTAGGGAACCCCTGTTCTAAAATTTGAAGCAAGATTATTTCTTTAAAGTTCTTCAGAAGCTGGCTAAATCCATGTTGGAAATCATGTCAAAAGGTTTATTTTTCTACACACAGCTAATTAGGAGTAAAACAAAATGCTTTTCTGGTGCACATCATTCAGTGCTGATGGCTACAGATAAATAAAATGGAACGTAGAAGGGAAATGATAAGTCCAAAATAATGTGGACATGGCTCAGAAGAATGCAAATAATTCAACTCTATAGCAGAAAGTATGGGAAGAAATATCCATCTGGTTCAGTTCCAAGCCAGGAGGAAGGCACTGGAGAACAAAATGGATGCTGGAGGCTGATTGGAAAGAAGGTCCATTTATTGATTAAGCAGAACCACCAAGCACATGGGTGGTTCTGGGCAGCTGACCATATGGAATTGAGAGTGAAGGGTTTTTATCCTTTCTCTTGGGCTCTGCCCTTGAGCTTCCTGTTCCTGTGCAAGAGCATGTATTTGATTGGCTATTGTCAGACTCCCATGGGGCCATGTAGGTTTTATGTGGGGGCACAGCTGGCTCTATAGGCAAAGTACAAATCCTAGGTGTTTGTCCTAGCTAAGTTTGGTTGAAGTTTGGTGGCTGACGCCATGAAGGCTTGCATTCTGAAAGGTTGTTGGGCAATTCCTATTGTGGCTGAGGGCTAATCCTACCTTTGTTAAGGTGCAGGGAGTAATGGATTACCAAATCTGCATTTCTAAAAGCTGCCTGAGATTCTTTCTCCCTTAAGATTTTTTATTTCTCTTTTAGGGAGAATATTTTATCCTACCTTTTTAAACATTCATAACTTTCTACAAGGGGATGGCATGAAAAGGGGCATCAGCCTAGTATCTCTACACAGTCACAAGCAGACTAAGTCCAATCCCCCTTGAGTGCCAGGTGCCAATCATTTGATTTCTGTGCAGACTCATGATTGGCAATAAATCAGTTTAATTGAACCTTCATATTTGGATCTTGTCTTTCACGCTTGACAGATTCCAATGTAAAGAAAAAGACAGGGAATCAGTTTGGCATGAGATAATAACCAACTACAATGTCTATGCAGGAAGATAGATGTACGAATAATCCAAATCTGGGGATATGGGGTGGCCACCACATAGTGACCTGCAATAAAACTGAATATAAAAATTTTGAATATAAAAATTTTGTTTTCATGATGACTATGGAGCCCTGACTTTGTGATCTGAAGTTGGGGAAAGATTTCCTAATCCAATTGGGATGATCAGATCATATTCGAGAGAGATACGGATTCCATCAGTTCCTACCATTCCATAATGCTTAATGTACTGAGGTTGATGATCCTTTTGATGATTGAGGGGGTGGCCTAGTTTCTTTCATGGCCATGAGAAATTTTAGTAGACCAGCGAGGATTCCTCTGTTCAATGTATGGATTATAGAGATGATCTGGAGCAGCAGCCCCCAACCTTTTGAGCACCAAGGACCGGTTCCGTGGAGAGAGGTTTTTCCATGGACTAGAGGCAGAGGTGGTATTCAGCCGGTTCGGACCGGTTCACCCTAACCAGTAGCGGAAATCGTGAGTTCGCCTGCCCACCCGCTGCGGCTCTGTGACATCCTATTTATGTTTTTGAGGCTGGGCGCATGCGCAGAAGGCACGCACACGAGCAAACCGGTGGTAACAAAATGTGAAACTCACTGCTGATCAGAGGAGATGTGGCTTTACATGCTGCCTGCATGTATGGGGCTTTGCTTGTTTGCATTGGTGACATGCCACGAACCGGCAATTGGGGACTCCTGATTGGCCCATTGGTCTTAAGCACCTGGTGTTCTATCTCATTAGGAAAGTGGAACAATTAAATATCAGGGAACAGAGCTAAAACAGGTGGAAGAAAACCAATCAGTTCAAGAATAGAATATACAGGATGATGATGAAATAGGGTAAATAATTTCAGATTTGATTTGATGAAGAGCTATGTGTTACACAGACTGGGCATGCTTTGCTCCCTCAAGAAAAGAGACAACATAATTTGTCTCAATAAGGAGCTCCTGCTTTGGCCTGCTGGCAGCCAGCAGAGCTGATAGCAGAGTCAGAGAGTGAGGAGGTTGGGGAGGAACATGGGCCAGTCCTGGGGGCTGAGGAAAGCTCAGATGACGGCTCTATGTCGGAGGCAGAGAGGGAGCTAAACAGCAGTAAGGCAGAAGAACAACTGGAGCCTGTTCCTAGTGTGCTCATGCACAGCTGCCAGCAGACAAGAACAACTAAGAAAGCAGGGTTAAGTTAGGAGTAAAGCCACACCTTGGAAGTGATTGGCCCCTCCCATAGGAAACAAAAAAGGAGCAAACAGGGAGTCGGCTTTTGCAGGAAACAATTTGTTCCTTCAGTCGTTTCAAGAGTGGAAAATTCTGTTTGTGACTATAAGAGACTCTGTGCCAGGTTTTGCCTTGCCCTGAGTTTGGAAACTAGTTATCTGGTAGCTCTCCAAGCGAGATAAGGATCGTGTTGATAAACATTCCTCTGAAAGACTGTTTGCTAAGCCTTGCTGACTGTGAATTAAAGGAATTTACAGTCATGTAAATAAAAGAGGTTTTGCCAGGACCAAGACTCTGCTTCATGCATTTTAAGGAAGCCTGGGTCAGAACAGCTTCAGGGCATATCCCTGCCTCTTATGACTGGAAATGCTCTTTCATCTTTTACAATTTTCAGTCTGGACAAATAAAGTGACTTGAAGCAGGGTGAGTTCTTCACTTTTGGGGAGCATAGATGCTACGAAACCTATATCAAGGGCACCTCTTCACCCCTTGAAGTTCTGCGCCACTTCATGACTTGTCATTCAACTTTTCTTTTTTAGAAGCTATCTAATTTTTACTAGAATTGATTTTTGAAGCCTATCCGCTAACGGCATTGGCATGAAAAAGAAAAAATAATTAAAAAATAATAGGGGATTCCCCCCTCCCCTTCCTGTTCTTGCTCTATGAGATTTTCTTCAACTAGAGAACTTTTATGAGAGAACTTTTTTAGCAGTTTTGGAAAGCTTACCTCATAGGTTGAGGTCATTGTGACTTCTTGGCAAAGCCTTCCCACATTCATTTTGATTTGAGTGGCATGGCTTTTGGAGGGCAAATCTCCAATGTTCCCAAGTATAATTGAGTCACTTGGGTTTGGATGGATTTCAGTCTGCAATACTCCAGGATGCTGACCAATGTCCTGTTTGCTTCATTTTTTGCTGTTTGGAATTAATTCCCGGAGGAACTATGTAAAGGGACAATCCATCTTTAAGAAGAAAAACCCCAATTGCTGATGATGGCAGGTTTTTGTTTCCAGGTGACAAAAGTTCCAAACTTTCATTAAATGAAACTTTTTCTCTAAAGGTTTTCAGCAAATTTTAGCTAGAGTATGCTTATAATTTAGAAGTGGTCTATTTTCTTGCATCCGTGATTTTTTTTTCCAGTTTCCCAGGAGCTAAAAAACAGCTGATGATTTCATAATATCACTAGAATTGATGAGGACAAATTATTTTTGCCTATTTGGGGGAAGGGATTTCAAGCATTCTAGGTTCACTCTTTAGGGACATGGTGGCTCAGTGGCTAAGATGCTGAGCTAGTTGATCAGAAAAGACGACAATTCAGCGTTTAGAATCCCTAGTGCCGCATAACGGAGTGAGCTCCCGTTACTTGTCCCAGCTTCTGCTAGCAGTTTGAAAGCACGTAAAAAATGCAAGTAGAAAAATAGGACCCATCTTTGGTGGGAAAGTAACAGCGCTCTGTGTGCCTTCGGGGTTTAGTCATGCCGGCCACAGACCACAGAGATGTCTTTGGACACCCCTAACACCTCTTAGGGTGTCTGTTCCTTTAAGATACAGCCTGTTGTGCCTTCAAATGGCTTCTTCTGTACAGTGCAGTGGAGTTGCCATGGTAATGGCTTCACACTACTCCACAAGGGGGCTCCCTCTGGTAAGGGGGAAAATCCAACATTAGAAATTACGTTTGGCCCAGACATTTTCGCGTTATCAGCTAATATTTTATATTTTGGATAAATTACCAAGGCTCAACCTAAGCTGAAACTAGAAATACCACAAATGAATGAATGAATGAATGAATGAATGAATGAATGAATGAATGAATATTTCTAGCACCCACATTTTCCATTCAGTTCCATAAATCATAAAAATATTCCTTCAGATCAATTTATAAGCTTACTTTTCTCAGGTGTACTAAAAAGCATGTCTTGACTGATGCCTTATATTTTAAAAACAAGTGGATTTTAAGGTAATGAGCTAATAACATGAATTAAAATATTTGCCCAAATCTCTCAAAGAAACATAGTCTTCTGAACTTGCATCTTGGACATAAATAAATGTCTCATTAATATTAAACCATCTAGCAAAGAACATGGTGTAGGCTTAAAAGAATAATGCATGTGTTTGTATAAAATACACAACCACAGAACGTATCCCGTTATGCTTCAGCACCAAATTAAATGTGATGCTATTTATACTCGCACCAGGAACGCCATGTCCGGATTGGCCCATAGATTGCAATTTTATTTCTCGCAAAGAGAAATAAAAAATCTTAAGGGAGACAGAAACTCAGACCCCAGCTCTCTGTCCCTAGCAGATATTTTGGTGCCCATTAAAAAAGACTGGACCATCCTATCTATAAAACAAAAGACCTTCAGCTCAAGGGTGATGGGATTAAGACATGACCCGTCAAAACATTATAGGATCAACCCACTACCATTTAACAACAGAGCTCACTATGTTGCACACTCTCCTAAGGACATTGCATCACCCTCTAAACCAAACTCAGCTCAGACAACCTATAGAGCCAGATATGACCCCTAGAGAATCTCTACAACAGCCAATAGAATAAATGCTCTTGCACAGGAACAGGAAGCTCAAGTGCAGAGCCCAACAGAAGGTATAAAATCCCCTTACTTTCAACTCAGTGTGGTCAACTGCCCAGAATCACACATTCTTGATGGTTCTGCTTCATCAATAAATGGACCCTCTTTCCAATCAGACTTCAGCCTCCATTTTGTATCCAGTGCCTTTCTCCTGGCTTGCAACTAAACCAAATTGATATTTCTTCCCACAGAGGAGATCAATGGCTTTTCCACCTGTTGATGGTCTTGGGATGAAGAACAAACAAAGCCCAGAAATCCATCACTCACTTTCCTTAACTTGTTCATCATTAAAACTTTAAAGGTAACACCATTCTTTGGCCTGAGACAGAGGAGGGAGAGCTCCAAAACCTGGATAGTGTTGAGAAACCTCCAGCTAGGATGGAAGGAAAGGTCAAGCAAGGGCCTAGCTTGGAATCATTACACAGCCACAAGTGACATAAGATCCATCAAGCCTTGTTGTTCACAAAGGAAGGCAAGCAGTCAGGTGAGATTCTTGTAACACGCATGGCAAGCAATGTAGTTACTGACTTTGGCTTTCCACAAAAGATGCTATGGATGCATGTCTCTGACAGACAGATATTCTTAACATGTCTATAAGAAAGAAACTGGAGTTGTATAAGCTCTGAATAAGCCAGGTATATCCACTGGCATTCCGGATTACAAGCAGGGATAAATTTACTGAATAAATCTTTGCCCACTCAGCTGTAAAATATAAAAAGGGGCCACAAAATATTCTCTTGGCTCTTATCTTTCTGCTTCTTGTTGCTTCAGGCTATTTTCTTCAAGTTTGGGCCCACTAACCAGTAGTGAGCCAGGTGTGGAACATTACATACATACATACAAACAAACAAACAAACACACACACACACACACACACACCAATGGTGGGTTTCAAATTTTTTTAGAACCTATTCTGTAGGTGTGGCCTCTTTTGTGGAAGTAGCTTGGCAGTCATGTGACTGGGTGGGAGTGGCCAAGTCGATGTCACTGAATTCTTTGCCCCAAAGAATGACCTACAAAAAGAAGATATTAAAAAAAGGAAATTTATTATTTTGTGCACTTACTACTTAAATAAAAATAAAATAAGTACACAAAACAATATGGCTGTCTTTGCCGGTCTTCAACATTACTGACCATCTTACACACACACTTCCAGCCCCTCTTCCCTCTTCCTGGATTCACTCAGACATTTTTAAAAGAGTGGAAGAATGTGTGCTCGTGCACAGGCTGTGAGTTTTAAAAACATCTTGTGTGTGCACAGGCTGTGAGTTTTAAAAACGTCTGAGTAAATCCAGGAAGAGGGAAGAGGCAGAGGGACTGGAAGTGTGTGTTCCTATAGTATCTTCCAGCCCCTCTGCCCCTTCCCTCTTCCTGGATTCACTCAGACGTTTTTTAAAACCCACAGCCTGTGCACATGCACACACTCTTCCAGCAGCCCCCCTGCCTCTTCCCTCTTCCCCAACATCTTCCTCCCACCCACCCCAGTCACTCAGCAGTTCTTTCTTCTTCTGGTTCTTCTTCTGAGAACTTTTTGGCAGCATGGTGAGGATGGGCGGGGCAAGTTAAAGCACGAACGAGGGGAGGGAGCATTCCAGTGCAGGGCGTCCTGACCAGCGGGTACGGGAAGGCATATTACATTTCACCATCTGGTACGGCCGTACTGGTCCGTACCAGTTGAAACCCACTCCTGACACACGGACACACACACACACACACTTCATGTAGCAAAATTTAGCACCACATGGGGAATACTTTGAATAACTTCACTTGAATTTTACGGCTGAGTAGTTGAAAATGGCAATGCATAAAGAATTCAAATTTACAGTTATCCGGCTTCTGTTCGATAGTTGAGTGTGTATCCCATTTCACAGCACAAGGATCAAAACGGCCTTCAAAACATTTCTTCAATTGAGTTTTTATAGGGCAATCTTAGCTCTCATCCCTGAGGGAAAGGAAGTAGGGGTTAATACCATACGTGCTGAGTTAATAGTACTGCTACCCCGAGTATGCCGTACATCAAAGTAGAGCTTTAATTAGAGCATAATTATATTTTCATTTATTTTTTTCCAGTGAGTAAATTTATACCTCACTAGAACTTTCCTCCAGACTATAAATTAAACTACCATTAATAAGATTGTATTTGTCCTAATTTGTGTACCACACTTATTTATCTGCTTTTTATTAGCCGTATTGAAGTAGGTTTTTTTGTAGTCTGGCAACTAATCTATTTGTAGAGTGAAATAATGCCAACTAATTATAATGCCAGCCCCTTTATAAAGTATAAACAAAGAGAATTATTACTGATTTATTAAAGGAACTACGTCATATATACTATGGCCGGAATTTTTTTTTTACACAATGAGGTTATGCAAATGTTTGGAAAATCTCTTTGCATAATATAAGAATGTTGGAGAAATTCACACCTGATATCAGAAAATATGAATATACTCTTTCCCCCTCCAAGTACATTTCTGTTGATTGACAGATCTTGAATACAAATCTTTGTTTGACACAGATCTCTTCCTTCTTTTTGATAATGTTTCTTCTGAAACCTGAACTGAAAATAATCTTGTAGCATAATAAAACTAACCCTATTTAAAATTCAGAGGGCAAGCTAAGTAGTTCTGTTTTTTTTCTCTCTCTCTCCCCCACTGTCAAAACAATGACAAGAGAACTTTCAGAAACTCTTTGATGGTCATTGTTATGACATTTGGACTTTCAGGGCCGGAGAAGGTCACAAGTTCTTGCCTTGAAGGTTGCAGCCAGTTTCAGAACACCCATTTCACAGAAGATAAATTGATTACCTAAGAACCAGTGATGGGTTCCTACTGGTTCAGACTGGTTTGGCCAAACTTGTAATGGTTTGGCGGCCTAGGTCGCTGGAACCGGCAGCAATGCAGGCCTGCCAAGCCCCCAAACCGGTTCTCCGGGTGGCACTGTAGGAGCAGCCATCTTGTTTTTCGCTTCTGTGCATGCACAGAACAATTTTTATTACACTTTGCATGCGTGTGTGCTGCTTGCCCACAAGCAAACTGGCAATAGTGCCTGCCAAGACCCACCCCTGCTAAGAACCTGGTTCCAAGAAAGATGGGATCTTAGCTCTAGAATAGGAGTGTCAAACTCAAGGCTCACGGGCCACATCTGGCCTGTGGGATGCTTAGATCTGGCCTGCAGAGCCACCCTGGAAACTGCAAAGGACTGGCCCACAATGTCTCTGCCTAGTGAAAACGAAGCTCAGGAGGATCATGCACATCCCACCAAGCTCTGTTTTTCATTGGCAGAGCGCTGCAGGAGACGGTTGCAACCAAAAATGGAGCACGGCTGTATGTGTGCACGTGCTCCCCACAAGCTCCACTTTTCATTGACAGAGGGCTAGCAACACAAACTAAAATGTTTCCCCTTTTGCATTTGAGCATCCAAGAAGGGACAGGAAAGGAGAAAGGAAAAGAGGAAAGACAAAGAAAAAGAAGGGAAAAAAGCAAGGAAGGAAAACTAAGTAAATAGGGGAAGGAAGAAGAAAGGAGAATGAAGAGGACAGGAAAAAGAAGAGAAGAGAAGGGAAGGGAAGGGAAGGGAAGGGAGGAAGGAAGGGAGGGAGGGAGGGAGGGAGGGAGGGAGGAAGGAAGGAAGGAAGGAAGGAAGGAAGGAAGGATTGTATGACTAAACTGTAATGCACAATAGTATGCTGGAGACACACTGCATCACTCTGACAGTGTGAACTATCAACCAATGGAGCAGTTTTGCCTTCAGAAGTTGTGGGAGCTTCATCACTGGACGTTTTCAAGAAAAGACTGGACTGCCATCTGTCAGAAATGGTGTAGGGTCTCCTGATTGAGCCTGGGGTTGGACTAGATGACTTACTAGATCTCTTCCAACTCTGTTACTCAGAGACGATGATATGGACAAAGAGAGTTGAATCCTCATCTTTACTTTCTGCGCCAAAATCCATCCGGCCATCTTTAATCCCATGCATGGGTGCCGTTTTCTTGAGCTGTGGGTTGGAACAGTTCATCCCATTCACTTGTTCATTCCCTCTCACAACAACATGCCAGCAACAGCAACAACGACTGAGGAAATGGTTCGGGGGCATGGGGGTCGCTGCTGGTTCTGTGACCCAGGCAAAAATACCATTACTAATTCTGCCAAACCAGGCCGAACTGAGAGCAACCCACCTCTGGCGTGACCCCTCCACCCTGCGACACTAAGACTGTCATAAATACAAACCACTTGCTAAATGTACTGATTATGATCATGCGACCATGGGGATGCTGCAATGGTCATAAGTGTGAAAAATGGTCACAAGTCACTGTTTTCAGAGCCATTGGAACTCTGAACGGTCACTAAATGAACTGTTGTAAGTCGAAGGCTACCTGCACTAGCTTTAAGGCAATAATGTGCCTCCTGTTGTGATTGCATTTCTCATTCCTCCCCCCCCCCCAAAAAAATTGTGCAAGGATGACTTTTTGTCTTGACCAAATGCAGAAACTAATACCAATGCACTGTAAATTGCAGCAAGTGTTGGAAGTGCTAAATGGAAACAATACTTAAACCCTAGCTGAATTTCCAAAGAGCAGCTGTTAAACATTTAAGCCCTGCGTCCCCCACTGAAACATGCATGAAATTTATTTGGTGTGTATCATCATAAAAATGCATGAGAATGTAAATGCTTGAGTGACCCATTAATCTTTTGAGCCGTAAACATGAAATCTTTTTAACCCCGGTGAGATATAACTATACTTTATTTTGAATGAAAGCGTTATCATGGATCTGAAGATGCTCCGTGTCTTTCTGGGTATATAAATAAGAACAAATGAATATGAAAGTTGTGTCAGTGTGAAAAGTATACCGCTACTCAGGTGGCAGGGCGAAGAGATGTTTAACAAGTCAAAAGGACACTTGGCTTCTGGTGAGCACTGAAAAAACTCCTCACCATATCTATGGGATATGAATTGGCCTTTGAATGATGGTGCTGGAGAAGACTCCTGCGAGTCCTTTGGACTGCAAGGCGATCAAACCGGTCAGTCCTAGAGGAGATCAACCCTGACTGCTCTTTAGAAGGCCAGATCCTGAAGAGGAGGATCTCAAGTACTTTGGCCACCTAATGAGAAGGAAGGACTCACCGGAGAAGAGCCTAATTCTGGGAAAGATGGAGGGCAAAGAAGAAGGGGATGGCAGAGAATGAGGTGGCTGGATGGAGTCACCGAAGCAGTGTGAGCTTAAATGGACTCCAGAGGATGGTAGAGGACAGGAAGGCCTGGGACATGCCTGATTTTGGGGCAGTTTTTGGGCCACTTTCTGGCCATTTTTCAGGCATCACAGGGCTTGGCCGTTTCTGAGGTGGATGTCCGGCTCCATTGCAGTGTAGTAGTTGCGACGGGATCTGGAACCTACCACTGCATTGATGCATACTTACACTGTGAATGGGTTGATGAGTAAGTGTAAGTTGCACATGGTTTTAGAGGGACTGACATGCACACTTCCTAAATCTTAACTACACATGGTGTGGAGATGCGCAGCCTGCATGCTGATTGGTTGATTCCACTTCCTGTTGGAGGAAGTCAAGGCACATTCAAACAATAAAATGGAGCAGCTAGAGGAGAGATTTGCCATCGAAGTGAGGATATATAAACATAGTATAAATGCAACAGTTGTGTAACCATTTCTGAATGGTGGACACATGCATTTTCTGACTGCAGTGATGCAGAAGTCTAACCCTAACCTTAAGCATTTTCACTGGTGTGACTGATAGTAAACCCAGCTGGAGAAGGATGTAGAAGCTAATAGATTAGCATCTTTGCATTGACTGATGAAGCAGTCTGCAAAATGCCAATAACTAGAAAAAAGAATCAATCCACTAATGCATGCCCAAAGGGGCATCATGTCTAACCAGAGCTAATATTATATTGCAAGCAGATCATAAATATAGGCAACCTTGTTTGTCAAGCTAAACTAACATGTCTGTGTCAGGATTTTGCAAAAATGCAAAGGCATTTTTAATCACCACTTAAAGGCTGTTTATTCCCTCAACCTTTGGCTGGGTGAATGGCATAAAAGTACATAGCAAATGCAACATGCTACCAATATAGGCTTGGGTTAATCTAAAATGCAAAAACAAAAGCAGAATTCAACCCCATGTGTATCATGCCCAGGCTGCATTGATTTCACGGATACATCCATGCAGTTTTCTTAGCAGGATACAGAAATGTTTACTGTTGCAAAGAACAAAGACGTTAAGGGATTTGGAGGCTAAACCATGCAATGAATGATTGAAGGGATTAGGTACTGTATGTCTAGTCTAACAAAGAGAAGGATGAAGGCGGGGTGATATCAGTCTTCCCATATTTGAGGGGCTGTCACAAGGAAGAGGGGGTCGATTTATTGTCCAAAGCATCCAAGGGTAGGACTAGAAGCAATGGATTCCTCACCATTCAGTCAGAGCTGGAGAAGCTTCTTGAATGAGAAGCGAAACGTCTTCAAAAAGAAAAAAACAAGAAAGTCCAGTTGCCTCCTGAAAAAGCACCTTTGGGAGAACAGATGGAAGCTCATAAAAGGAAGATCCAACTAGAATGAAGAATAAATTTCCTGACACAACAATTCAATAGCTTACCTCTGGAAGCTGTGGATGCTCCATCACTGGAGGATTTTAAGAAGAGACTGGAATGAATGGTATAAGGTCTCCTGGTTGATCAGGGGGTTGGACTCGAAGACCCCCAAAGACCCTTTCAACCATATTATCCTATGTTGTATGTTTTTCCATTCCGAATCTAATCTTCTAGATTTCTAAAGTTGTCTCCTGTCCATACACTAACCAGATGTGACATTGTGTAGCTCCCTAGGAAACTAAATGACCTTAAGTTATTTATTTATTTATTTATTTATTTATTTATTTATTTATTTATTTATTTATTATTTATGTTATTTGTCAACAAGTACAAGGAAACAAGTATCAGATATGGACACTTGAAAAGATGATGCAAATAAATGGATATAAATAAGCAAAACATAGCCATAAACTTATAAAAAGAGTACATATCAATGGGGACATTAGGGCCAGGAAGGTAGGCACGCTGGTGCGCTTATGCACGCCCCCTTAGGGACCTCTTAAGAAATGTGTAAGATCCACAATAGACAGCTTAAGGTAAAAGGAATGGGGGTTAGAGGAACTAACAACAGGATCAGGCAGGGTGTTCCACACATTTACTACTCTATTGCTGAAATCGTCTTTCCTGCAATCAAGATTAGAATGGATTACATTTAGTTTGTATCTATTGATAGCCCTTGTGTTATCGCGGCTGAAGTAAAAGTAGCCATTAACAGGTACGACGTTATGGCAGATGATCTTGTGTACTAAGCTTAGGTCGGAATGTAGACGGCATAATTCTTGGACAAGTGCAAGGAAATAACATCAATGGGAGATCAGGCCTTGTGGACAATCACAACTTGGCGTAGGGGTAACATTGCAAATGATATGAACAGTCCTGAAAGAATGGTGCTTCTTTGGTTTTTAGAGATAATTCTATATAGTGGAGAAATGAAGTTATTTGGGAATAAATTTCTGGAGGAAAAGATCTGACTGGCATTGCTGGGAATTCAAGATATCTATTTACATGTAATGGAATTTAGCTTCAAGGAAGAAAAAACAGTAAGCGCAACTCGAGAACTGGGAAATATGTTCATTTAAATCAGAATAGGATAGGAAATAATAGGAATGGAATGGAATGGAATGGAGTGGAGTGGAGTGGAGTAGAATAGAATAGAATAGAATAGGATAGGATAGGATAGGATAGGATAGGATAGGATAGGATAGGATAGGATAGGATAGGATAGGATAGGATAGGATAGGAGTGGAGTGGAGTGGAGTGGAGTAGAGTAGAGTAGAGTAGAGTAGAATAGAATAGAATAGAATAGAATAGAATAGAATAGAATAGAATAGAATAGAATAGAATAGAAAATAATAGGAATGGAATGGAATAGAATAGAATGGAATGGAATGGAATGGAATGGAATGGAATAGAATAGAATAGAATAGAATAGAATAGAATAGAATAGAATAGAATAGAATAGAATAGAATAGATAGTGCTGGAAGGCACCTTGGAGGTTTTCTAGTCCAGCTCCCTGCTTAAGTCTCTTCTTAAAAACTTTCAGTGATGGAGCGCCCACGATTTCTGGAGGCAAGCTGTTCCATTGGTTAATTGTCCTCACTGTTGGGAAGTTTCTCCTTAATTCCAGGTTGCTTCTCTCCTTGATTAGTTTCCATCCATTGCTTTTTGTCCTGCCCTCCGGTGCTTTGGAGAATAATTTGACCCCCTCTTCTTTGTGGCAGCCTCTCAAATATTGAAATATTGCTATCATGTCACCCCTAATTCTTCTTTTCTTTAGACTAGCCAGACCCAAAACCTGCAATCATTCTTGGTATGATTTACTTTCCATCTCACTTCTCATCTCAGTTGCTCTTCTCTGAACTTTTTCCAAAGTCTCAACATTTTTAATTAGTATGGTGACCAAAACTGGTTGCAGTATGGTTGGCCTTACTAGGGCTGGTTGGCTTTATTGAAATTGTCCTGCCATCTTTTCATAAAAAGCACTCACAGTATATAAGGTTAAAAGTGTACAGAAAGTACCACTAAATCCTGCAGGAAGGTTGTCGATCAGTGCAAGGTATAAGGATAATATGATGATTGCACTGAAAAGTCTGCCTGGATTACCAGTTGCTAAACAACCACAATCTGCGGTATTGGTGTTGACCTTTAACGCTCAACATGACTTCGGAGCTGACCATTTGCAATGCTGCCTCTATTACAAACTTCTCAGGCCAGCAAGATCTTTTTATTTTAATTTTTACTGCTCTCAAATGCTTGCTATCTGGCAGACAGGAGATGATCTTTGGCATGATTATTTGCTCTGAACCCATGTCTTCCCTATTTAGAAACTGTCGGTACCAAGCTCTTTCCTCTTATTTTTCTTCATTAATTGATTTTAGCATTTTAATGTTTGTTAGTTTTTTAAAAAAATATTGTTGGCTTCATTACATGCTTACCTCAGCAAGGTTGGTTAGAGAAGGGAGGGAGGGAGGAAAGAGGGAGGGGGAGGGAAGAAGGAAAGAAGGAAGGAATGATAGAGAGAGGAAGAGAGGGAGGGAGGGAAGGATGGAAGAAAGGAGGAAGGGAAGAAAGGAAGGAAGGAGTGATGGAAGGCAGGAGGGAAGGAAGTAGGGAGGAAGGGAGGAAAAAGGAAGGGAAGGAAGGAAAGAAAGAAAGGAAGGAAAGAAGGAAGGCAGGAAGAATGGAGGGAAGGATGGAGGAAGGTATGGAGGAAAGAAGTGTGGAAGAAGGGAGGGAGGGGCAGGGAGGGGGAATGAAGGGTGGAAGAAGGGAGGGAGGGAAGAAAGGAAGGAAGGAGCGAGGAAGGAGGGAAGGAAGGAGCGAGGGAAGAATTGAGGGAGGGAAGTAAGGAAAGAAGGAAAGGAGAGAAGAAGGGAGAAAAGAAGGAAGGAGGGAAGAATTGAGGGAGGAAAGGAAGGAAAGAAGGAAGGAGGAAGGGAAGAAGGGAGGAAGGAAGGAGCAAGGAAGGAAGGAAGGAGTAAGGAAAGAGGGAGGGAAGTAAAGAGGGAGGGAAGAACTAAGGGGGGAAGTAAGGAAAGAAGGAAGGAAGAAGGGAAGAAGGGAGGAAGAATGGAAAAAGGAAGGAGGGAGGGAAGAAAGGAAGGAAGGAGGGAAGAAAGGAAGGAAGAAAAGAAGGAAGGAAGGCTTGAATGTATGACTCAGCTGTAATGCACAATAGTATGCTGAAGAGACATTACATTACATTACTTGGACTCACTAAGAATAATTATAATTGTGGCCATAAAGAGATTATCCTGAAATCCCCCAAAGGTGATCCTGGTGACCCCCAAGAGCCATCCTATAAGATCATCAGCTATATAAGGACGTCAGGTGGTCCAGCACAGGGGCAAAAGATCAGTGACAGCCAGGCGAAATTAACATCAATCAATGGGGGAGCAGGGGGCGGCTTTGATGAAATAAAGCATGAAGCCATGATGTCATCCAGATGTCCTTCCTTATTTCCTTCTCTGAGTAATCCTCCCAGTGCAATTTATCTCAGACCCAGAACTGATCTCTAGATCTCAATCTGCAGGCCCTTTATTCTCTTGTGTCTTGCCAGTCGCCTCAAGTGACAATGTCATCCTGATCACAAGTCCCGGGGAGGGGGGAGGAGAGATTTTTTGTCCTTCTGAGCTCAAGAAAAGATGCTCAAACTCTGTTTGATTATAGCTTGGACACCAGGAAAGCAACAACAACAACAACAAAAGACGCTTTCGACTGTTCATTTAGCAAAGGTTAATGTTGGCTTTCACCAGAATGAGCTGATGAAGTCATGATTAATATACTCAGTGTTTGCAAAGGTTGCTCTTTGTAGAAAACACAAAGAGAGGGGGAGTTTTTCCAAGGTGATTACGCGTACATTTTATAGCCGAGGAAGCAAATGACAAATGTCCTTTCCCACAGATGCTAATTAAGAGTTTGTGGCATCTCGTAAGTTGTCTTAAAAGGGACATGGTGGCTCAATGGCTAAGATGCTAGGCTTGTAGAGTAGAATGGTCGGCAGTTCAACGGTTCAAATCCCTAGTGTCGTGCAACGGAGTGAGCTTCTGTTACTTGCCCCAACTTCTCCCAACCTAGCAGTTCGAAAGCACGTAAAAATGCAAATAGAAAAATAGGGACCACCTTTGGTGGGAATTTAATAGCATTCCATGCGCCTTTGGTGTTTAGTCATGCCGGCCACATGACCACAGAGATGTCTTCAGACAATGCTGGCTCTTCGGTTTTGAAATGGAGATGAGCACTGCCCCCTAGAGTCAGGAACGACTAGCACATATGTGTGAGGGGAACCTTTGCCTTTACCTTTAAGTTATCTTGCATAGCACACAAAGCCTAAGAAACAAAGCTGGCAGTCTGGAATTGAACTTTGACCTCTGTCACCACCATTCCTCACGAGAGCTACAGGCCACCTTGAAGGACAGCTCAAGAATTTCAAAAATAACACAGGGAAAACAAACAAAGATTGTTTTTTTAAAATTTAATGGATAATTTGGAGTTTGTTGGTGCATGGAGATATAAAAATAGGAGTTCTAAGGAATATAATTTTCTTGAAAGATCTAGATCTTTTTCAAGAATAGGTGTGATTTGGATTGCAAAGGCTTTGCTTTTTAATGTTTACTAGTTGATAACTTGATGTTCCCCGAGTATTTATTTATAGGGGAAAAATGTCCAGACCAAATGTAATTTCTAATGTTGGATTTTCCCCCTTACCAGAGGGAGCCCCCTTGTGGAGTACTGTGAAGCCACTACCATGGCAACTCCACTGCTTTTGTACAGTAGAAGCCATTTTACAGCAGTACAATAGAACCCATTTTAAGGCACACCGAGGGGAGTTAGGGGTGTCTTACCCCCCAGTGTTTTTTTCCAGAGAGTAAGTCATCTGTATACCAAGTTTGAAATTGCTCAAGACGTTCCAGAGTTATGCTGGAACACACACACACACACACACACACACACGTTTAGATAGATGATAGATAGATAGATAGATAGATAGATAGATAGATAGATAGATAGATAGATAGATAGATAGATAGACAGACAGACAGACAGACAGACAGACAGACAGACAGACAGACAGACAGACAGACAGACAGACAGACATTTCAAAGACTTTTTCAAATCACAATCCACTGTCTCTAACTTTTAAAAAGACAAATGGATCCTTTAGGTAGAGATTGAATGAACAAAGAAAATGGTAGTGGAGGGTTAGAAAAAGACATTAAAGGATCTTTTTGAGAATAATTTCAATAAAGGAGAATTTGAAGTAAATGTGTGCATTGACAATGAACATGTACTTGCTAAAATTTATAAACCTTTGTTGAAATTTGAAACAGGAAGAACAGGTTAAAGGATATATATATATATATATATATATATATATATATATATATATATATATATATATATATATATATGTGTGTGTGTGTGTGTGTGTGTGTGTGTGTGTGTGTGTGTGTGTTTTATTTGTAAAAATATTGGGTTTCTGTCGTGATGGACTCTTGTGACGAGCCGATTGACAGATGTTGGAAGCAGTTAGCTTCCTCCCATAATTGGGGCTTACCAGGGGTTGTGACACTAATATATAGATATAGATATAGATATAGATATAGATATAGATATAGATATAGATATAGATATAGATATAGATATAGATATAGATATAGATATAGATATAGATATAGATATAGATATAGATATATAGATATATAGATAGATATAGATATAGATATAGATATAGATATAGTATATGATAAATTGGGCTAAGAATTTTGGTTATAGTATAAAACAATACGAATGGATCAATGCAAAAATGTGTGGTTAAAATGGATGAAAAATTGACAATTTTATGATCTCAAAGAGAATTTTTATAAAATAAAGTATCTTTAGGATACATTAGGATTGAGAGTGCAATCCTAGGCAGCAGCTGATGTTTCTTTATCAGGGAACAAAGAGAAAATATCTGCTGCAAACTTCTGCATAGGCACCAGGAAGGGCATCTGGCCAGTAAATGCTCAGCTGTATCCAATCGCCCCAGCTCTACCCTGAATTAAGGGATTGCAGGATCATAAAAAGGGTGGGGTTTTAAAAATGTATTTTTGCTACACAACACCAAATAAATTATCTAAAATGTATAAAAGCATTTCAAGTATATGTTGGAAAAGTGAAAAACATGAAGGGACACTTTATCACGCTTGGTGGACATGAAAAAGAGCTTGGAGTCATATGGAGTCAAATAACGTATTTTTGAGAATATAAGACGCACCAAGATTTTGAAGAGGCAAATTTTTTTAAAAAGTTTTTGCACTCTGCAGACCTCCTCAAAACAGCCCATTTTTCGTGAAAACGGGCCCATTTTTTTGTGAAAAAAAGGGCTTGCATAGCCTTTAGGAGGCTTGTAGAGTGCTCCTGGGGGCTGGGGCCTCCCAAAAATGAGCAAAACATGGCCACCATTGTGGGGGAATGGTTGTTGAAACTGGCAGAGCTTGCTGAAATGGATAAACAAAATTGATTAGAAAAAAGGCAATTGATATTTATTGGTGAATTTATTGGTGAATGGAAACCAATTTTTCTTTAGCTTCCTTCTAGCATTTTTTTTACTTTCTCTTTGCTTGCTTTCTTTTCCCTTTTTTCTTATTTTGTGTTAATTTGTATCATTCTTTGTAAACATTTTATTAAACAGTAGATGATAGACAGATGGTAGACAGACAGACAGACAGACAGACAGACAGATACTGTAGATCAGAGGTGTCAAACTCAAGGCCCTCGGGCCAGATCTGGCCTGCTGGGTGCTTAGATCTGGCCCAAGGAACCACCCTGAAAACATTGAAGGACTGGCCTGCAGTGCCTCTGCCCATGAAAATGGAGCTCGGGAGGGCCACATGGTCTGTTTTCATTGGCAGAGGGTTACAGGAGGCCGTTGCAGCCAAAAACAAAGCTTGGGAGCCTGTTTTCACTGACAGAGCACTTGGGCCACTACATGAGTGACATCGAGCTAGCCATGCCCAGCCTGGCCACATCCCTGAGGTTAAACACAACCCTGATGCGGCCCTCAATTAAATTTGACATCCCTATTGTACATGATAGATAGATAGATAGATAGATAGATAGATAGATAGATAGATAGATAGATGGATGGATGGATGGATGGATGGATGGATGGATGGATGGATGGATGGATGGATGGATGGATGGATGGATGGATGGATGGGCGGGCGGACGGACGGACGGACGGACTGACTGACTGACTGACTGATATTCCCGACTCAGTAATAGTGCATTAAAATTGCAGTAAAAGTAGTTTGTTTTTATGTTAATAGGTCTTATGTGGCCCATCTCCAAATCTACAGGAACTCTTGCCCTGCTTTCACTTCCAACTACTTGTGTTTTATAAATAGGAATATCCAGAGATCAGGAGACCATGAATTCTAGGTTTGCCTTTGACTTAAAGCCAGTGGGGTGACTTTGGGTCTCTTTGTGTGTGCGGGGGAGGTGTCTGTGCGCGTGCGTGCACGCGTGCATGTGCTTGTCTGTCTGTCTGTCTCTTTCTCTCTCTCTCTCTCTCTCTCTCTGTTTGTGTGTGTATGTCTTTCTGTCTCTGTCTGTCTCTGTCTCTCTTTCTCTCTGTCTCCCTCTTCCCCACTATATCTTGCCCTAGGATGCACTGAAGAGCATACCACTTCTAAAACCCAGTCAATGGTTACCTGTCCAGGTAACCACAAGTAATTAAGATATTTGCTTGGGATTTTTTTTGCATAGGATTACACATACAGCATGAAATGAGAATACAGATGGAGGTCCAGAACAGCGAGTAATTTTATTTTGTTACTCTACTGCTTAGCATGGAGGTGAGTTGATTTTATGTACTCCAGTTTGAAGTGCATAACGGTAGATACAGCTGCAGGGGTGGGTTGCTGACAGCGTTACTGCCTGTTCGCTGCGTGCACGTACGCAGTTGCCCATAAATTGTTCTGCGCATGCGCAGAACATTAGAAAAGGACAAAAAAATAAAACATGCCGGCAATGGCATAGGCAACCAGGGAACCAGTTCGGGGGCATGGCCAGCCTGCTGTCCCTACCGGTTTGGCGACCAGTCACAATTTCCACTACTGGTTCGCCCGAACTGGTGCAAACCACTAGCAACCCACCTCTGTACAGCAGTACTGATTTTAGACTTTTATCTGTCCCACGGTTGATAAAATCTGTTTAGCAAAAAATGCTCTGACCTGGACCAGTTTTATGGAGTAGTATTCAACCCTTCTCTTTTTGATGCAGGGATATTTCAATCGGTCTACATTTTTATTTTATCGCTGCTAAATTAGCATCGCGTCTTTAAAATATATTTTAACGCGAGCAGTAAACCTAAGTGCTTTTTAACAGTCGCCTTCAAAGGCCACCACCCGTATCAGTGATAAATCCCCTTGTAGAGACAGTGAGGAATTACATCATGCACACATTTGTTTTAGCTATTCGATTTTGAAATAAAATACGGGGTGTTAATTGAAGTTTTTTATATGTAGAGGTAGATTTGATCACTGTAAGTAATAAAGTTTTGGCTCTGCTAGCCAAACATTTAAAGCATTAATATGCAGGAACGACAATAAATATAAAGGAAGAAAACCTACCCTGGATCTTTAAATGTCACATAAATGGCCATTGATATATTAGCTTGTATACTAACAAGCTCATAACTTCCAACATTTTTCAAATAACGAGAAACTGCTCGCTTTTAATTATGTGTACTCTCTATCCTTTGGTTTGGGAACCAGCTGTTTTCATGGGACTCAGTGGTTAAAATACACGATTCAAAAACATTCAAAAATTTAACTGAAAAGGTAGTCCTTCACTTATGACTATTGTTGTGCCCAAAATTTCCATTGCTAAGCAAGAAAGTTGTAAAGTAGGTTCTGCCCCATTTTGCGACCTGGCTTCCCACAGTTATTGTGAATCCCTGCAGATGTTAAGTGAATAACTCCATTATTAATTGAATCTGGCTTCCTCGTTGACTTTGCTTGTCAAAAGGTCACAAAAACCATGGCAACCGTCATAAATATGAATCAGTTGCCAAGCACCTGCGTTTTGATCATATGACCAATGGTCATATAAAAAATTAGCACCCGCTCGTCTCCTAGCAGAATGAAATATTCTAGGAAATATTAAAAAGGCAGAATATTTCCCTTAAAAGAGAAATAAAAATCTTAAAGGAAACAGAAACACAGCCTAGCTGCCAGCCTATCTATGAGACACATGACCTTCACTCTCAGGACATAATAGGGTTAGCCCTCCACCCACCTAGCAGCAGAGTTCATCACATGGCAACCAGGCACATATTACATCAGCCCAAGGTTCAAATAAATTTGATTCAGACAAACATGACTCCATATGGGAGTCTGACAACAACCAATAGAATACACGTCCTTGCCATAGGAACAGGAAGCTCAAGGGCAGGCCCATTCACTCCCCATTCCGTGTGTTCAGCTGCACCAAGACTTCAAACCCATATGGTCCTGTTCATCAATAAACCATCTTTCCAATCAGCCTCCATGTTTCCAGTGTCTTTCTCCCCACTTGAAATGAATCTAGATGGTCGTAAGTATGAAAAACTCACTTTTTAGTACTATTGTAACTTTAAACTGCTGCTAAATGAGCGATTGTAAGTCAAGGACTACCTATACATTGTTTCATACTACCAAAGAAAAACCCACCTAAATTACAAATGTGAATTGCTTCCATCACTTCACTGAAAAAAATTGAATTCATAGGTATTTTTTTAGAAAAATACTCTGCTATCAGACCCAGGACCCCAGGGGGAAATCTTGAACCCAGGACTTGTGCAGCTGACATTAATACTCATCGCCATATAGCAGTCCGGAGAAAAAGACAAGAGCTTTTCTCTTTTCACCTGCCTTCTGGCTGCTCACCTTCTTTTGTCTCTAAAGAGAAGACAATTTAGTGGTGGCCTCTAGTGGAAAAGGACATTTTTATTTTCTGAATTGTCTCTATCTCAAGACCCCCCCACATCGCTTCCTCTCTTTCAAACTTGAACTGAAGCTAGGTCTCATGTTTCAATCCAGTAACCACTATGAAAGGGATCTTGGAGTCCTAGTGGACAACCATTTAAATATGAGCCAGCAGTGTGCAGCAGCTGCCAAAAAAGCCAACACAGTTCTAGGCTGCATAAACAGAGGGATAGAATCAAGATCACGTGAAGTGTTACTACCACTTTATAATGCCTTGGTAAGGCCACACTTGGAATACTGCATTCAGTTTTTGTCTCCCTGATGTAAAAAAGATGTTGAGATTCTAGAAAGAGTGCAGAGAAGAGCAGCCAAGATGATTAGGGGACTGGAGGCTAAAACATATGAAGAGCGGTTGCAAGAACTGGGTATGTCTAGTTTAATGGAAAGAACGACTAGGGGAGACATGATAGCGGTGTTCTGATATCTCAGGGACTGCCACAAAGAAGAGACAGTCAAGCTATTCTCCAATGCACCTGAGGGCAGGACAAGAAGCAATGGGTGGAAACTAATCAAGGAGAGAAGCAACTTAGAGCTAAGGAGAAAGTTCCTGACAGTTAGAACAATTCATC
Organism: Thamnophis elegans; assembly: GCF_009769535.1. Lineage (NCBI taxonomy): Eukaryota > Metazoa > Chordata > Lepidosauria > Squamata > Natricidae > Thamnophis > Thamnophis elegans. The sequence continues at coordinate 23,768,584 of NC_045555.1, read as the reverse complement.
AGTGGAACAACTTGCCTCCAGAAGTTGTGAATGCTCCAACACTGGAAGTTTTTAAGATGTTGGATAACCATTTGTCTGAAGTTATGTAGGGTTTCCTGCCTAACCAGGGGGTTGGACTAGAAGACCTCCAAGGTCTCTCCCAACTCTGTTATTCTATTCTATTCTAACCAGGATTGTCAGGAAAGAAATAGCCAACTTGTGATTTTCCATCCTCAGCGGTTGTGACTGCCTTGCATTTGCGTATATTTTGAGGGTTTTTCCGCTGTAGCTGTACCCGTGGAATTATATATACAGATATCCTTTGACCACAATTGAGTCCCCGATTTCTGATTTATGACCTTTCTTGCCACAGCTGCTAAGTGAATCATTGATGTTGTTAAGTTAGTAGCAGAGTTGCTTGGTGAATCGGGCTTCCCTGTTGAACTTGGCTTGTCACCAGATTGCAAAAAGTGATCACTTTGTCAGGCCTGGAAGCCATCTTTCGCATTGGGCCTTCAGGCCTGCTACAATTAATGCTATGGAAAATTGGGAGGGAGGATTATATGGAATATGGCAGATATATAGTCTAAATAACATTTCTTTCTCACAGAGTCAAGGTCATCCTGCCCTGTACCTTGAGTGGCATGACTGAGAGGCATCTCTAGTTATGGACAGTGCCTGATTGGACCATGTGATGGACATGTGGGTGCTGGGCAGGGACTTGAACTTTTGTTTGGGTGGTGAAAACCTTCAGATTCGGGTTTTCCCAGATGTGCCAATATGACATCTCTAATAAAATGGAACTTTGAGGAAACTTAAGCCTCAGAGTCTCCTTTTGTTAGGGGTGTTACTTGAACCCTGACACACATGACTTCAGGATAATGTGATCATCATAAATATGAACCAGTTGCCAAGCGTCCAAATTTTGATCACATAAGTATGGGGATGTGTTCTGACCCAGGCTTCCTTAGAAAGCAAGAAGCAAAGTCTTGGTCCTGACAAAACCTCTTTTATTTACACGACTGTGAATGCCTTTGATTTACAGTCAAACAAGGCTTAGCAAACAGTCTTTCAGAGGAATATTTATCCACACGCACCTTATCTCATTTAGAGCGCTGCCAGATAACTAGTTTCCAAACACAGGGCAAAGCAAAACTTGACACAGAATCTCTTAGAATCACAAATAGAACTTTCCAGACCAAAGGAACGAATTGTTTCCTGAAAAAGCCCACTCCCCATTCGCTCTTCTTTTGTTTCCTATGGGAGGGGCCAATCACCTCCAAGCTGTGGCTTTACTTCCAAGTCGACCCTGCTTTCTTAATTGTTCTTGTCTTCTGGCAGCTCTGTGCATGCGCAGACTGGGAACAGGCTCCAGCTGTTTATCTGCCTCCCTGCTGTCTAGCTCCAAAGGCAGCTAAGAACTGCCAGATGGCCTTCGGCCCAACTCTGCCTCCAATGCAGAGCCCTCGTCTGAGCTTAACTCAACCCCCAGAATTGGCCCATGTTCCTCCCCAACCTCCTCACTGTCCGACTCTGCTGCCAGCACTGCTGGACGCCGGTGGACCACAACAGGATGCTAGAAAGGTCATAAGTGTGAAACACGGTCACAAGTCACTTTTTTTCAGTGCAGTTGTAACTTCAAACAGTCACTCAATGAACCTGCAGGGTGGGGGACTACCTGGAGTCATGGAATTTTCCTAGGAGTTTACCACAAGGTACACAGAAGTTTTTGTCCTGTGACTTTTGCGAACCAAAGCAATGTGAATTAGCACTCTTGGAGTATCTGAGTAGGTTAGTGAGACAACCACTCCCTGGAATTCAAGGCACACGGGGTAGAGCAACTCATCCATTCCTCTTTATTAACTTTGTCTGTGCTGCTTTAGAACTCACTTATCACTGCCCCAGCATCCACTGGGATGCTACGCCATAATGCAATTTATTCTCTTGGCGGCTGCATTTCTCTCGGACAAGTCCCAGAATGGAGGAACACGGAACTCTATTAAGTTGCATCAGAAGCACTAAGCGTCACGAAGCAACAAGGTCAGGGTGAAATAAAACCATTTTCTTAGGGACTGGTACAGCAAAGAGCGGTAGAGATCTGGTGATTAATCTTGACAACTTGCACTGGAAAGACACTAGAAACCCAACCTTGGTTCTTTTGTGGATACATTAGTGACGGTGATAGTTTGTTAAATGGCATCTACAATATATTTTCAAGCCTTATAGGGACACTTTGCTTCAAGGAAGCCTTGGTGTCATCAAAGAAAACAGATTCACGTTGAAGGTTGCAGGAGCAGATTGGAAGCGCAAAAATGTGTGCAAAAGCAGAATAACAGAGCTGGAAGGGACCTTGGAGGGCTTCTAGTCCAACCCCCTGCTTAGGCAGGAGACCCTAGACCTGTGATGGCGAACCTATGGCATGTGTGCCACAGGTGGCACATCGAGCCCTTTCTGCGGGCACGCCAGTCTTCACCCCAGCCCAGCTCTACCAAGTATGTGCATGCACTTCCCACCGGCCAGTTGGTCTTCGGGTCTCTGCCACATCTGTGCTTTCTTTTAAAACTTGGCTCAAGGCTCATAAATCAATTAGGTCATCTTTCGGAACCTGACATATACAGTATATGATGGGCTGATGGCCTCTGCATATAAAAGATGCAAAAATTATGAGCCAAAATACAGATATTCTCACAACAAAAATGTTAGGAGAAATAGAGAAGGCTCACAGAAGTAAAAACACAATTCTATTTTTATTTAAACATGTATAACAAAGGGCTGAGAAACAGACCAGCTAGTGATCTGGAAATAATTAATATAACCACATTTCCTTATAAACTAAAAGAATTCTTGTGTAATTCTATATACACACATATAAATAATTAAAACAGACTTGTCTCCATCTATTTTTCCCAAATTTTGCAGACTTCATCATCTTAGTCTTAAAAGGAAGCAATAAAAGGAAATCTTTTATGACAGAATATGTCCTCCAATTCTATTAAAATTAAAAATACTAGAAGCAATTGTGGTTTTTCCCAGAGATGCAATGAGGCAGAGGAAGTTTTAGATATCCAAATTTTACTTTAGGTGAAGTCTCTGTTTTGAACGAGGGACTGTATTAAATCGTCCAAGCAACCTGTTTTTAAATCACCAAGCTGTTCCCCACAGTCAGTTAAGTTCTTGAACACAAGTATTCATCTTATTGTATGTTCAGATACAAACAAAAAGCTTCTATAAACATTTGGAACTTAATGCAGGGATCAGTTAGTGCACCTCAAGAAATGCCCATGTTGATCAGGGCAAGACAAGAAACAGTGGATGGAAACTAATCAAGGAGAGAAGCTACCTAGAACTAAGGAGAAATTTCCTAACAGTGAGAACAATTATTCAGTGGAACGACTTGTCTCCAGAAGTTGTAGATGCTCCACAGCAGAGGTGGGTTACTATCGGTTCAGACTGGTTCGGGGAGAACCAGTAGCGGTAATTGAGCGTGGATCGCCAAACCAGTAGTGATGGCTGGCTGGCCACGCCCCTGAACCAGCTTGCTCCCATGCTTGCCCTGCCTCGTCTTCGCCACGTCCTAGTGCCTACATCCTGGACCGGATACATGCAATGAATGTTTGTGTTGCTGCAGAGGGTCTCCCCCTTCGGGGTCTTTTGGGGCGGGTCAGAGGGGGGCAGAAATTGTGACTTGGGGACTGCTTCAGCCTCCTGGTGCAAGTCTTTGGGCGAAGGCTGGAGGGAAGCGCTGCTGGTGATGAAGAACCGGATGACCTTTTTCCAGTGAGACTGCATTATGGCCTGGAATTGGCTGACCATCTCAGCCCAATGAACCTCTAAGTACCAGTAACTGGCTTTGCACTCCTGCAGGTCTTTCCTCTGCTTGGAAAGCCCATGCTCATAGTCCTCAGTGAGGTGCTTCAGCTGAGCCTCCTTCTTGGTCAGATCCAATTTGAACTGAGGCTGGTGAGGCGCCCCTTGACATGAGTGACATCAAGTTAGCCACACCCACCAAGTCACATGACCACCTAGCCACGTCCACCCAGTCATTAGGCAGATCATATTAGTGGTCGGTGGGATTTAAAATTATGAATGTAGTGGTCCCTGAGGTCCAAAAGGTTGGGGACCCCTGGTTTAAATAGCTCTGTCTAAAAGGCCTGGAAAAGTGGTTATCGTTGTCACACTCATCAAAAGTCTCAGGTACTCATTCCAATGGCTTCAAAGTTAATAATATTAGAATTTAGGAGCCACTGCTTCTAAAGGCAAACCCACAACGACTTCATTCTCTTGCAAAAACGAAAAACAGAAGGATGGAGCAAAATTGTTGGCCACAATTCTTAGGAACCGAGGAACTGTCCCAATTCATACCAACTGAGACTTCTTGCTTCAATTATTCAATTTCAGGCTGCAGAAACAGGGTCTGGATTGGGTCTGCTTTGACACTGTTCATGTCATGCCATTTTAGTAGAAGTGTAGGAGGTGGAAAAACCTAGAAATATATGAGGGTGGAGGTTATGGGTTGGTTTTCAAACATTTCATTACCAGGCTAGGTAACATCTTCAGTGGAGATTTAGGGAATGTCCATGTCGGTGTCCTTCTGTTTATAAAGGCTTCAGGTGTGGGTGTGTCAAATATTTGTCCAGTTTATTTATGAAAACCTCCAGTGATAAAGCACCAACAGCTCTGAGAGGCAAGCTGTTCCATTGATTAATTGTTCTCCCTGACTTCTAGGTTGGGTCTCTGTGTAACAAGCATAAGACAGGACAGCTTTGTAGAGCCATATCATTTTTTATTTTATTTTTTGTGAAAAGAAACTTGAGATCTATGGCCAATCAGGACATGGTGTTCTTGGTGTGAGTATAAATAGCATCACATTTAACTTGGTCCTGAAGCATAACAGGACATGTTCTGTTGTTGTGTATTTTATACAGAATAGACTAGGATGGGGTGGGATGGGAATGAAACGAGAATGGGATGGGATGGGATAGGATAGGATAGAATGTAGGATAGGATAGGATAGGATAGGATAGGATAGGATAGGATAGGATAGGATAGGATAGGATAGGATAAATAGGATTGGGTAGAGTAGGGTAGGGTAGGGTAGAGTAGAATAGAATAGAATAGAATAGAATGGAATGGAATGGAATGGAATGGAATGGAATGGAATGGAATGGAATGCAGGATAGGATATGATACTTTATTGACGAAGTGCGATTGGACACCCAAGGAATTTGTCTTCGGTGCATAAACTCTCAGTGTACATAAAAGCTATAAGTGATAAATCATGATCACAGCCATCATAAAAATACATTCATCATAAATCATAAGCTACAACACTAATTCTTTTACGCCTACATCATTTCTTTGCTAGATGGATTGAGTCCGGGCGCAATCCCATCCTATATCACTGTGTTTTTGATGTCACATGCATGTGCGGGCAGTGCATGCAAGCGAATTGCCATGTTTTGTGATGCCACACATTTCTGGTGCTGGGCGAACTGGTAGTAAAAGTAAGTGAATCCCACCCTTGTTTGTGATGTTTGTATTTTATGATTGTGATCATAATTTATCACTTGTTGCTTGTATGTACACTGAGACACATCTGAGACAAATTCCTTGTGTGCTCAATCACACTTGGTCAATAAAGAATTCCATTCCATTCCTTTCCCATCCCATCCTATCCTATCGTATCCTATCCTATCCTATTGTTGTTGTTAACATTCTTGAATATCAGTTTTTCCCTTCAGCATTTGATGCTGATCAGCTGCAGCCAACTTCTGTGACACAACATTTTGCTATTTGTTTTGTCACCAATCCCTCCTCCAGTTTTTCAACCTTCATTAAAAGAACTTCACACACTGTCTAAAATTGTGCTGCTAAAATCCACATTTCAGAGACGTGATCCCGGTGTGGTTTTTAACTCTGAAAATTGGAATTGTTTGCCTCCTAGAGACCTCCATCTCCCAATTTACCCATAATTAGAGGCTAAATCGGGGGAAGGGTTAAAAAATATCTGCTACTAGATAGAAGCCATTTTTGTTATCACTTTTCAGCAGTTTAATCTAAAGATACTAGTTGTTGTTTGCCTTGAGCTGTGGTTGTGCTGGTCTAGACTCTAGAGCATCCTCACACTATCTATCCTGTGATTTATTATTATGAAGTTCACTTTCAGATTGACCTAAACAAAAACATTTGCAGCCTATTAAACTATATCATGTACCGTGGAGTTGCAGTTCTAATTTTGGCTACAATTTCCACCCTCGCTTCTCTATTTCCTGATGTGATATTCAGGGGGCTGTTGCTTAAAATTAATTGCAGCTAATTAAACAGGATAAAATTAGAAGGACAATTGGACAATAGTGCCCTGGAGGCCGCTTTATTCCCAAAGGCACCAGCAGCTGGCTCTTGCATTGGTTCAAACCCACAGGAAGAGGCGATACATCATAATGTCATTTTACATTGTTATTTTCTCCAAAAACAGCAATTTAAAAGCCTCCAGTGAAATGGGGCAACTTCACTCTAAAAAGGAAAAAAATGCTACCGTTCAAGATCTTTAAGGGAAAAACAAACAAACAACAAACAAACAAACAACAAAATCCATATAATGCAGATCCAAAGGAATTGTTTGGTTGAATTGAATAATGGCATTCAATGTGTGCCATTATTTGCATGTGATGTATAATGTTGTCGTAAAAGGCTAACGAAGCATTTTGGTTGCTTCGGGGTGGATTCATTTTTTATTTTTGGAATCTTTGTTCAAAGTAGGTCAGAATGTCTGCAAAATGTTTCTTGTTTTGCCAGCATGAAACTTGTATCTCATTGGAGAATTATGTTGTGGCCCGCCAGCAGAGCTGGTGACAGATTCAGACAGTAAGGAGGTTGGGGAGGAACATGGGCCAGTCCTGGAGTCTGGGGAAAGCTCTGATGAGTGCTCTGCATCAGAGGCACAGATGGGGCCAGGGCCATCCGACAGTCATCAGCTACCTTCTTAGTTGGAGATCAGTGGGGCAGAAGAACAGCTGGAGTCTGTTCCTGATGTGTGCATGCACAGAGCTGCCAGGAGAAGGGAATAGTTAAGGAACAAGGGCCGACTCCGGAGTAAAAACACAGGTGGACAGTGAACAGCCCCTCCCATAGGGAATTAAGAGGAGCAAAAGGGGAGTGGAGTTTGCAGGAGACAATTAGTTTAATTAATTAATGTGAAGATTTGTTCATGACTCTCAGAAACTCCTTGCCAAGTATTTTCTTTTACAGTGTGGTGTTTGGAAGATATCAGCCTTGCAGTTGTCCAAGCCTGATGAGGTCTGTAGTTGTAAATTCACCCTTGAAAGACTGTTTGCCAGGACTTTTCTAGATGTGAATGAAAGGAATTCACATTAGCTTAATAAAAAAGGGTTTTGTGAAGCCTAGGTCAGAACACACTCATGCATTCAGGAATATTAGTGGCGCCTGCATCGCAGCTTCCCTGGGGCACAGATTTAGAGTGTAGCATGGCATCAGAGTGGCCCTTTCTCTTGGTTAGCTGGTTGGCCAAAGCAACGCAAAGCAAAGCTTCACCAGGGAAAAGAAGGGATCGTTTGTGAGCAACATGCCAGAGTTGTTGCCAAAGGCTCTGTCTCATGTTAGGATGGTGGAATGAAGGCCAAGCATCTCAACTATTACAAGCATGAGCCTCGTCTCTTACGTAAGCTGGTGCATTACTGTCTGATATTCTATTGCAAAGAGAAGGACAGAGGCTATTAAAATTTGCCTTCAACCTAAAGCCCAGGACAACTTGTCTCTGTTGTCATAGAAGGCTTTTGTAGACCAGCAAAGTTTGGAAGGTGGCCAGAAAATGCTCTCTGGATGCTACTTCTAAATTACAGAAAGATTTGAAAGCATAAAGTGAAGTTTGTGTCTCTGGTAAATGTTGTTCCTCCTAGAAGAATTATGCGTTCTGCCATAATAGATAATGGTTTGTCTGATACAGTCAGATCTGTTATCCAAATAAGAAAAGGTTCAGGACCCTTCAAAATCAGGGGGCATAGAACCTGTAGATCTCTATTTCTTAGGTAATGGTAAAGGTTTCCCTCACACATATGTGCTAGTCATTCCCAGCTCTAGGGGGCGGTGCTCATCTCTGTTTCAAAGCAGAAGAGCCAGCACTGTCCGAAGACGTCTCCATGGTCATGTGGCCAGCATGACTAATGTCAAAGAGGCACAGAACGCTGTTGCCTTCCCACCAAAGGTGGTTCCTATTTTTCTACTTGCATTTTACATGCTTTCTAACTGCTAGGTTGGCAGAATATCTATTTCTTAAAAATGTTGGGGTTTCCCAGATGACAAGTTTAACAATGGGTGAAGTGGTTCAACCAAGGCTTCCTAAAGTAGCAGTTACCATGAAGGATGGTGAAGACAGAATCTATCAGGGGTGAAATGCTACCAGTTTCGGCCGGTTTGCCCGAACCGGTTGTAAAAAAAAATGCTTTTAAAAAGTTTTTTAAAAGTTCCGATGATCACAATGAACAGCTGATTGTCACACAGTAATCATCAGGAACTTTTTAAAACTTTTTTAAAGCATTTTTTTTACTACCGGTTTGGGCAAACCGGTAGTAAAAAATTGCTAAAAAAAAGTTTTAAAAACTTTCAGCTGTGCCGCACAATTCATATTCGCTAGAAAGCAGGGCAATTGACTTGTCATAGCTGAAGAACAGACCCTGGATCTAAAGTCTGGGTTCTAGAAGAGTTCAATAGCATGGTCTGGACCATCAGGCAATACAGAACTTATTCTTCTATACCTCCACCATCAGAACTGATGCAGCTTCTTGGATGAGAAGTAAAATTACTTCTTCTTCTTCCTCCTCCTCAATGAA